>NC_044364.1:13060088-13352588 GCF_007364275.1 Archocentrus centrarchus | reverse complement strand
AACAAAGAACAAATTTAATGCCATTAGTCATATAATTGCACAAAAGGTATTTTCTTCAATAATCTAGCTGCTGGATAGGTACAGTTGTAATGTGGCATTTAAATTATTGAACCCAGTAGGGAAGGTGGAAAACAAACTTTAATCTTGTTAATAAAGTACATTTGTTTTTGTTTTTATGAACTGTCCCCTTTTCTGTTTTTTTCACATTGTGTCCCAGGAGAAGCGTGGTGTGATGAATGCAGCAGGTCACCAGCTCCTGCTCAACTGCTTGGAGACCCTGCAGAGAGCTTTGAAAGGTGAGGATGTCAGCTGATGGAAAGACAAGGAAGAGCAAATTGATCTTTTTGGGAAGAAAATGTAGGCATTTATTTAACACTATCAATTTACATTTTCTGTTCTTCTTTCTTTCTTTTTCAGTCTCATCACTTCCCTCCATGACAGATCGTCTAGAATCCATCGCTCGACAAAACATGTGAGTGTCTTACTGTTAACAAGGTGGTAAATCTAAGCACTGAAAGTAGATGAAGATGAGCAGTAAAAAGCAGTAGTTTTATATTTCAGCTGAGAATTTGCATTTATCCATTGTGGACTTCGTCAGCAATGATATTTATATTCTTTGCTGATATACTAAAGCTGTTTTAGTTTAAGTATAACAGGAAAACAGACTCTAGGAAAGTCACAGCATTTTTTTAATGTTTTTTTTTTTTTTGTCTTGTCTGCGCAGGTTGAGTTCCCACCTGAGTCCATCAGGAACAGAGTGCTACATCACAACAGATGTGTTTTATGTGGAGGTGCATCTAGACACTAGTGGCCAGCTAGTGGACGTTAAGGTGGCTCATCAAGGAGAAAACCCCATGGTCAGTATAACCTCTAGCAACCTCCGGTCGCTGAGAAAAACACTTGTTAAGCAATCATAAGGAGGTTTCTAGTACAGATTTGTATATCTCATTGCAACCCCTTTCACCTTCCGACTCCCAGGAATTTTTGGCGACCAGTTAGAATACACGGTTTTCCATAGCAACAGGTGGTTGCCAGGGGTCTTTGACTGTTCTCTAGGTCTTTGTGAATGGGGCCTAGTTGGTTATTGTTTATGAATCATTTTAAAATTCATTAACATTAACAATTATTTCAAATGCTTTTTTTTTTCCTGATTTGTTGGTCACAGAGTTGTCCTGAGCTGATTCAGCATCTAAGGTGAGTAGAAATCACAGGTTTAATTGCACACTTTCGAATGATAAAGAGCACAAACCTGTAATGCAAGGTGTTTCATTTCTTTTATTGATTAATAGTCACTTGTTAGAGGTACTAGAATTAGTTTAATAGATGACTAAGCCATTTTTTTCCCCTTCTCAACAGGGAAAAGAACTTTGAAGAGTTTTCTAAACATCTCAAGGGACTGGTTGATTTATACAAGCTTCCTGGGGACGAGTAAGTAGACTTGCAGGCTATGATGTTGTCTGGTTTAAGATGCAGATGCCATATGTCTTTGAATATTGTTTTCATGTCTCATAATATTTAATTTCTGTGTTCCAGTAATCTGAAAACCAAGATGTACATAGCACTCCAGTCTTTGGAACTTGATCTCACAAAGATGATGCACATGTTTAGGCAAGTTAAATACAGTTTTGATTTACTCAAGTTATTGTCAAGATCTTTGGGCTTTTAATGTACATCATATTCCCAGGGGCTTTGGTTGCATTCTATATGTATGCGCTTCCAGAAGAAGTCAGTGTTAAATAATAAAGTCCACAAGATTTAATCAGTATGGACCTGTGCTGCTGTTAGAAAACCAAATAGACTGTGAGGTGTAGGAACACCTATTGTATAGGCAGTGAGACAGCTACTTATTTGGAGGTTTTATTATAACACAATGTATCTCTAAGTCACAGTCAGTGTACATTTGCCTAACTTGTTGTGAATAAAGAATTTAGACTGAAAGGCTTATTTTGATCGTCACTATTTTGATCGTCTGTGTTTATATGCTTTCTAGGTTAGCGACCAATGCTAATACTGTGGAAACTATTCTCCATGGGAGTGTGGGCTTGCTGACAGCCAGAAGCGGTGGCCACCTTGTTTCTCTCCAGTGCTACGTGTCCCCTTATGACATATTTGAGGAGGGAACAGGCACACAGCTCAATTTAACAGACAACAATGGCAAGTGCATGCAGTACATTGATGACTATAGCAAGAATCTTCTACCAGTCACTAGCTATGTAATTTACTGGATTGCAGTTGTCCTTGTGTGATTTGTCTCTGTTTGTGGACTCTTGTTACAGTGCCACGCTCTCTGGGTGTCAGTGTCTCTGTTACAATTGAGGGAACTTCTTCTGTCTACAAGCTCCCAATCGCTCCACTGATCACGGGGTCCCACCCTGTTGACAACAAAGGGTATGAGAATGTAGCTTACTGTAGAGTGCTTATAAAATCCTCCAGTGAGCAGCCTCTAATCTGTGTAAAGCCTGCTAGCATGCAGACATGTTCTGGGAATTAGTTAACATTTGTAAATTCACCAGTCTTGCAAATAAGAAGGCAGTGCTTGGGGTAATTTTAGTTTACTAGTGCAGAACTAGTAGAGAACAGATGGTGTATCTAGTTTTTCTTTATTTTAGGACACCTTCCTTTTCCACTGTGACAAACTCCAACTGCGTGGACCTGCCAGCTTGCTTTTTCCTCAAGATGAACCACCCAATGCCTTTCTCACTCTCCTTTATTCAGAAGATGGGCAATGCCACTTGTGAGTTTACCCAAGGAAGGGATTAGTCACTAATCATTAACATGTCCGGGGGAAAAAATTAGTCTTTGTGTAAAATGTTTAATTTTAATCTCTTTCAAATTTTTTTCCCAGCCATCCCAGTATTTGAGACCCCACCCACACTGTTGCCTCTCTACCAGTTAATTGTCCAGAGCCAGCTCCGGCGTCTGGAGGAGGGCAGCTCCCCAGCACCACCCCTGCATAACATGCACTTTTATTCTGTGAGTAGACATGATATGCCTCCACAAATATCAGTGATGTGCTGTAAATCTCTGGAGTCTTTTAACATGCACTTTATTCAGTTTAATGAGTAGTCTGTCTGTCCTCAGTTGCTACCCCTAACCTTTTCTGTTACATTGTCACCATTACTTGTATTTATATGCTTTCTTTCCCTGTCGGTAACACCATCTGAACACTTCTTTATGCTTTCTAAGGTGTTACCTGATCAGCAGCATTGTTACTTCCTGAACGGTGATGCCCCAGTGCAAGATGGTCATTCTCTTCAAGGAGCACTGGTGTCCAAGATCCCCTTCCGCCACCCAGCACAAGTGCCATTCCTGTTGGATATCATTCGGCACCAGGCAGCCTATAATACCTTGATTGGCAGCTGTGTGAAGCGGACTTCTATCAAAGAAGGTAGGTGGTTTCTGATTTTCCGTATTTATTTCCTGTAATTAACATGTACAGTAATCCCTCGCTACTTTGCGGTTCGCTGTTTCACGGGTTTTTGCGGTACTCATTCTTCACATGTGTAGTACGTGTTGTACAGTAATGTATATATTTGGTATATAAGTGTGTGGGGAGGGTTTATAAAAACGTAAAATAGTTTATAACTACTAAAATAATATATAAGTATTAAAATAAATATAGCGTCCCTACTTCGCGGAAGCAACACCCACGATAAGTGAGGGATTACTGTAATCTGTTTTTTGTGTCTGATATACTAAATTACATTTAACGACTGATTGTTGTTTTAGACAGTGCCGGCCTGCTGCAGTTTGAGGTGTGTCCTCTTACTGACTCTAGTTTCGGCGTCTCTTTCCAGCATCCGGTGAATGAGTCCCTAGTCTGTGGTAAGTACTCACTTTAAAGTTTTCTTATACAATAATGTAATTATTGTATAGTCTTTACCTTAGAATATAAAGCACCTTGAGGCAACTGTTTGTTTGTGATTTACTGCTATATAAATAAAATTGAATTGAATTGAATAATGGTGAAAAAAGCCACTGTAAACATGATATTTGGTAACAAAGTGTATTAAGACTTCTACAAAAATCAAACTTGCTAATATGCCTTTACAATGTCTACAACTCCTTTTTGTGAGGACTGCCCTGTAATGGATAAATTTATACACCTTTTTTTTTTTTCCTCAATTCCATTTGCTCCAAATATTTGAGGTCCTGATTGAGAACTTGAAGTTGATCCACTTGATTTATTTACATTCCATGAATTAAATTTTGAATCAGAGGTTCTAAATGTTTGAGGTGTAACGGTTCACTGTGGTTAACTGATAACTGTGGTATTGAAGCCACGGTTCAAGAGATCACAGGGTTATTGTACCGAGGGGGGGGGGGATTCTTAGATGAGTCTATAATGTAATTATTATTGTGTTTCCCCATAATGGCTGTGGCCATGGCTGGCATGTTTCTACTACTGTTTGTGTATTAAAAAAAAAAAAAAAAATTTTGTATACACTATATTTTTTACATATTTTAATACTAAACATTTAGCAATAAATCAGGGATAAAAAATGGATGTGTGTTCATTAAATATTTTACGTTTTTACTCCCAAGTCACCTCAAACATTTGGTCCAGCATTTATCTGGTGAGTGCAGACTGTAAGAGCACTGTTTACTTCATGAAGCGTCCACATTTATTTACTGTGGAGGAGGAGGCTGTAAAACTTTGTGAGGAGTCCGAATGAGTCGATGAGTCAGAGAAGCTCACTTCTGACCAATGTCAGCGATACTGAAGTGAGTTGTTGAGGATTTCCAGGACTTTTCTGTGGGTAAGCGCTGCTATTTTAGTAAGTGCTGCTAATTTGGTCAGTTAACCCATGTTGCTGAAACTTTCTTTGAGGTGGATTTAATGTTGTTGACAACTTGGACAATTAGCAAATTAACTCTCATATGATGTGAGAATGTAATCAAATCAGGGGAAAGTGTGACTATTATTATATATTATTTATTTATTTATTTTTTTTTAAGAATATTCAAACCTGACATTAGCTGGCATAATGTTAGCTTATAACCTGCTGTTGTTGATCAGCTGTCTGTAAACAGGAGGGTCGCAGGTCTGATCTGCTGAAAATCAGTAATTGTGGCAATATTGGGAATAAGCATGAGGTGATAAGGTACATGTAGCTGCTGATTCTCATTAGATGATATATGTCAGCTTTATTTTCTGAGGAATATTGTGTTGCCTTGTATTTTAGTAGTGAAACAATAACAGAACTTTCAGGTGATATGTAGTAGACAGTGATCAATTGATCATCAGTTTTTTTTTTTACTCAACTTTCATTTGTTTTCTAGTCAAATTTGGCTTTTATGTTCATTGAAAGCTATTTTTTGCAAGGATTAAGGAAGCTCTAAGTAATTTGTTTTAGTCACATCATTTGATCCAGAAATAATTATTTCATATATGCAAATGAACTCAACCAAACCCTGGCTTTTGTACCGCAATATGAATTGAACCATGGAATTTTGTACCGTTACACCCCTGCTAACTGCTTAAATTGATGTGACACTGTTGGAGTTGTTGATATTACAGTAGCTATGTGGGAAATTGGTCTTCTTTGATTGTCCAGTGGTGTTACCAAGAGCTACTTATTTTACATGGTAAACAATCTTGGGTTGAGTATATAAAGGTTTCCCCACCTCATTGCAAAAAACACAAACAAGCAATTGCAAAGTTTTACTTGGACTTGTTATTGAAGACATGTCATTACCATTGGGTGAAAGCTGATATGGACTGGTGTTTGCCATTTTAATGGGAAACTGCAGCATTCAGCACATGACTGCAGCATCCCTGGATGTTGAACCTTTACCCTCAAACCCCATGTTTGTGGTCTGTCTCTTCACTATTGATTGTCCAATTAAACATTCACCCAAAAAAGTGTCCTTGCTTGCTAAATTTGATGCTTTTTTCAGTCACAGTAACTTCAAGGTTCATCAGTGGGCAACAAATTGACACTTTTAGTTTGGCGTAACATAAGTTTGCAGTCTGAAGGGATTTATGTGTTTTGTTTTTGTTTGTATAACCCTTCTGTTCTTTAGTGGTGATGGAGGTGATTGACTCCAGACAGGTGTCCTGCAAGCTATATAAAGGAGTGTCAGATGCTCTGATCTGCACTGATGAATTCATCACCAAAGTGGTCCAGAGGTGAGATGACAATTCCTTCTAATTGTGTGATTATGCACAGTGTAGTACATGTTTGGTAATCATTTCCTTCCTCTTGTAGATGCATGTCCATTCCTGTAACCATGCGGGCAATTCGGAGGAAAGCAGAAACTATTCAAGCAGACACTCCAGCCCTTTCATTAATTGCACAAACAGTGGAGACCATGGTGAAGAATAACCTTCCGCCCTCTGGTAGTCCCACCTATAACATGACAGCAGGTGATGGATCTAATCCTATGGGACTGCCTGGGCTTACAGGGGGCAGCACACCTACTGGAGGAGGGCCCAATTTTCCAGGTCCGATCACTACTCTGTATGGGATTTCAAGAACTGACAGGCAAGCCCAAGGAGAGTGCCTAACCCCAGGAGCAATGGCTGGCCAGCAACAGATGCAGCAACAACAGCAGCAAGGTCAAGGCCATTCAGATGACTACAGCAAAGTCACACAGAATCCCATACTGACAAGTCTGTTACAGATAACTGGAAGTGTGGGTTCTAGTCCCAGCTCCCAGAATGCACCACAGCCCCACCAAACTCCACCCCCAACATCTTCCCCTGCCAGCAACACCAAGAATCACCCCATGCTGATGAACTTGTTGAAGGACAATCCCACTCAAGATTTTGCTTCACTGTATGGTTCTAGTCCATTAGAGAGACAGAATTCTTCTGGTTCTCCACGGACAGACGGCATGGGCGGAACCTGTCCTGGAGGTAGCATGAAGGGAAAAAAGAAGCGCCCACGGAATGACAAGGGTGGCATATTACCTGGAACAGCTTCTGGTGGTGGAGGGGGTAGGTTAGGTATGAAATCTCAACAGTCATCTTCCTTGACACAGCACCACCAGCACCATCAAGTCACTCATGAGGATGATTTCCATCGTGAACTCCTCTCTATGGATGTGGACGCATCTCAGAATTCTATCTATGATGTTAACCTGACTGGTGATGGCCTAGACACGCCCCATAGCATCACTCCTGCACCTAGCCAGTGTGGAACACCACCATCTGGCCCTAGCATGCCTTATTCCCAATCTCATGTCCAGTCTCAGCAACAGCAACCACCAGGTGCTGTACCACCTCGTATGGTCCGCCTCTCAAGCTCTGATAGCATTGGACCTGATATCACAGAAATCTTGTCAGATTTACCTGAACAAACTGGCAAAGGCAGTAGTGGGAGCCATGGGCAGCACCCCATGGGCAGTGGTGGGGAGGATGGAGGCCCACTAGGTACTCCCATCCGTGACTCCTCAAGCTCAGGTCAAGGTAGTGCAGTGTTTGACTCAGCAGATATTTTCAATACCAACAGCAATGAGAATCCTTTCACAGACCCTGCTGACCTGATTGCTGAGGCGGCTGCAACTGTTACCACTCCCACCAGTGACTCTTCTTCTACCAACTTCTTCCCTGATGCTGCAGACTTCAACCCTGACCTTCTCAATTCAGGCCATGGTTTCTCCCAGAGCTACTTTGATGACAGTTCTCCAAGTGCTGATGGAGACATGGACCTTGTCAAGGGTTTTGGGGCAAGTAGCCAGCAGAATACCCCATCAGGAACCCCTCAAAATCCTACTCAACATGGACAAAGCACTCCAGAGCCTTCACTAAAGGACCCTTTTGATATTGGGATGGTTTTTGGAGGCAACAGTGGTAGTGGTAAACCGCTTCTGGGACAAGCTCCTGATTTAGGAGACACACATGGTGGAGGGTCCCAGAGCCCTCTTATGAGCATGGGCCTTGGAGGAGCATCTGGTGAACCAAAAGTTAAACAGGGTCTCATGCGGCCAAAGGATGAGAATGGGGGGAGTGGAGGGAGCAGTTCTGTGATGGGAATGGGGAGCAGCTCAACAGAGGGCAAACAGGTGAAGCGTAGCAGGACCCCATCCAGTGAGGGAAAATCTAAAGATAAGCCACCCAAACGCAAAAAGCTGGACCCTGATGGAAAGTCCCCTTCTCACAGCTCAGGAGGGCGACCTTATACACCCCCTAGTGGTGGCTCAGGTTCTGGAAGCAGCATAAGTGGAGGGGGCTCCAAGTCACCTGGTAGCTCAGGACGCTCGCAAACTCCCCCAGGAGGTGCCACCCCTCCAATTCCCAAAATCACTATTCAGATCCCAAAAGGGACCATAACTGGGGGGAAAACCTCATCCCATAGTGGATACACCTCTAGCAGCTCGGCCTCAAGCAGCACAGGAGGTACTGGAGGAACCAGCAGCAGCAAAAGCCATCATTCGCACTCATCATCCTCTGGAAAGATCAAGTCCAAAGAAGGCTCCATGACACAAGGTAACAGCTCCAAGCCAGGGAGTGCAGGAAGTGGGCAATCCCAGTCTAAAGGCTCTTCCCAAGGAATGGGTGTTGGCAAGCCAGGATCTTCACCAATCACCAAACATGGCCTATCTGGGCCTGGAGGTACTGGAGGAGGAATTGGAAGTGGTAATAAAGTTAAGTCTCAGGGGGGCAAGCCTCCTGGTTCACTTATGAATCCCAACATAAAGCCCAACATCTCCCCTTCCCATTCTCGTTCCAGTAGCTCTGGCGAAAAATTGTCCTCCCCTATGAAGATGCAGCAGTCCCAGGTTCCAGGAACCCCGCCTTCTTCCAAGGCAAAATCCCCAATGGGCTCAGGAGGTGGCAGCTCTGGAGGGTCCAAGTCTTCTTCTGGTGGAGGCATGAGCTCACAAAAATCAGCTGGGGGGAGCTCTTCATCTGGTTCTTCATCTTCCTCATCGTCCTCCAGTTCCTCTACATCTTCAGGTTCAATGGGCTTCTCAGGAGGCTCTCAGTCTCAGTATGGCAGTGGTGGAGGGGGAGGTGGAAGTGGAGGTAGTGGTGGTGGAGGTGGAGGAGGCAGTGGAAGTGGGGGTGGAGGTGGCAGTGGTGGAGGGGCTGGTCAGAATAATGCAAATAACCCAAACGCCAAAGGAAAGTCTCCTAGCCGTAACAAGAAGCCCTCTTTGACAGCAGTCATAGACAAGCTGAAGAGTGTTGGTGGAGGTGGAGTAGGGGAGGATGGTTGTGAGGTAGGGCCACCAGTAGGGGGAGCTGGTTCAGCATCTACTTCTGGAGGTGGGTCTGGAAATGTTCCCAGTGGGCCTTCAAACATGGGTCCTTCCAAGCATTCCTCATCCTCCCAAAGTGGGGACTATAAGCGGGAAAAGTCTGATAAAGAGGCGAAGGCAAAAGTGTCAGTTTCAGTGGGAAATAGTGGGGATAAAAAGCTAATGGACCCAAAAACAGGTGGTGTAGGTTCAACTGCTTTGGCCAAAATTATAATTAGCAAACCAGATGGCGGCTCTCCAAGCATCAAGGCTAAAGTGACCCTTCAGAAACAGGGGAAGGATCTAGCGATAATATGCGTCCCCAGATTTCTAGCCTCAA
Source organism: Archocentrus centrarchus (assembly GCF_007364275.1). Lineage (NCBI taxonomy): Eukaryota > Metazoa > Chordata > Actinopteri > Cichliformes > Cichlidae > Archocentrus > Archocentrus centrarchus. Next base: position 13,343,059 of record NC_044364.1, on the reverse strand, counting down.
AGCTTCCCCACTCTTCAGTGGCTCAACACCCAAGCATGACCGCTCCTCCCCCAGTCACAGCCGGTCACCAGGATACACCCCACTCAACCAGGATAGTGAGAGTGAGTCAGGCAGCAGCTCAGTAGCTGAGAAGTCCCACCAGAACAGCCCCAGTTCAGACGATGACCAGGCCATGCGCCCCCTTCCTCCCCAGGATTACATGAGCTCCATTCCCCTCAGTTCAGGTGAGAAACATAAGAAACACAAGAAGGAGAAGAAGAAGCAGAAAGAGAGGGAACGGGAAAGGGACAGAGACCGAGAACGGGAGAGGAGGGAGAGGGAGAAAGAGAAAAAGAAGTCTTCTATGTCCATGGGGCCATCTTCTCATCCAATAAAATCAGACAGTTGGTCAAGGTCTCCCATCTCAGCTTCAGATTCATCTTTGTCCATGCTAAATTCAGATCGGCCATCCCGGCCTAGTCCAATGTATATGAGAAATGAAGATGATGACCTCATGGACTCAGCCCTCACTGGTAACCTTTAATTTGATGTAGAGTCTTTTGTTTTCGCTTTTTTGTTGTCACATTTTAACTCATGCCTTTTAAAATACAAAGTAAACTATTTATTTTACTCAAGCTACAAATTGAAGCTGGATATAGGGCTGTTAAAGCTCTTTAACTGGTTATTGAACTGTTAAAGCTGTATTTTAATTTTGTTTTTTTTACTGTATGAATAACAGTGTGTAATGTTGGGTTGGGATGCCCGGTTTATATGAATGAGCGCTACACATCAAAAGCCAACTCAGAATTGAGAAGTTAACCTTTTTATCTTTGCTGTGATGTCAGATGTTCTTAATTTCAGTATGTTTCCCATTTAATACATCTACTGTGCGTATGTATTGTCAAAAACAGTTTGCCAATATATATAGTATGACATCTATTCAAAGTTATTTTAAAGCCGGAAGGGTACAGTGTTTACTTGCCTTGTTTTTCTCATACAACTGCAAATTTTTTAGATTTTTGATACATTTTAAGCTGTTAATGTGTAAATTAGTGTAGGTAAAGAAGACTGTAACTGATGATGATGATAATGTTGGAGTAAAACACATGCAGTTATTTTTTATAACTGGAATTGTTTTTGAAGGTTTAAATAAAAAAAAAATTCACATCTGGAACAATTTCCTCCATATTTGTGTCTTTCAGATTTGATTATTTCAAGCTTCTATCAAACAAAAATGCAAATTGTAACCATTTAAACAAAGTGACAAAACTGTCCATACTAAACAAGTTTGTATCATTTCCTGTTTAGTCTGTTAGGCTAAGCTTCAAAGCTACACTAGATGGCACCAGTTTATCAAGCTGCTCTATCTCTGGGTGCAGAATTTCAGGGTTCTTTGTAATGAGTCATGTTCCCAAAGGTATTGCGTGGAGGTTCAATGGATTTTTCACATCTTTATTCACAAATATTATTAAGGGTGATTTGTACATTTTCGGATAGTTTGATTTGGATACTTACCTGGTGATGTTTGCTTATCAATAGATGTAGTGACCATTTAATCCAAAGAGTGATTTTTTCTCTCTCTCTCTCTCTCTCTCTCTCGCTCTCATGTTGTATTACATGGATTGTTTTGATGCCAAAACCTAAGAGGGAGAACTGATGAAATGAATGCTTTTGAACGTAATGCATATGCACTCATCAGGCCGCTTTATTAGTTACATCAACTGCTTGTTAAAGCAACTATCTAATCAGCCAATCACATGGCAGCAACTCAATGTACTTGGGTATGTGGACAACCTGCTGAATTTCAAAGTGAGCATCAGAATGGGGAAGAAAGGTGATTTAAGTGACTTTGAACATGGCATAGTTGTTGGTGGCAGATGGCCTGGTCAGGAACTCCTGGTGTGTGGCGGCATCAAGCAAGATAATGTGCCATGCCACACAATTGGGTTTTTGACCATGACAATGAGTTAACTGTGCTCAGGTGGCCTCCACAGTCACCAACTCTCAATCCAGTAAATGTCATGATGGAACTACATGTAAAGTCAGGTGATCACCCAAGACTGAAGTAGTGGGCAGACCAACATAACCATCCACATGAACAAGCTTCCAGCACAGCTCAAGAATGTGGTAGCTGAATTAGACACTGAAATAGGGCAGTCTAAAATGCTGGGGTGCTGAGCACTCAGGAAAAAAATTGAAATTGTCAGGACTTCAAATTTGTATCTTTATTGTGTTGAAAAAAAAAAATTATCCATGCCAAAATAATCAGTCAATAGAAGAGAATTATAAATAGTATTTATGTCACATGACCAGATCTGAAACCTTCTAGTAACATCACCCAGACCTTCAGTCATCATCAGGCTTGTGTTTGAGAAATGATAAAAAAAAAAAAAAGAGTCTGCATAGTATGAGAGGATTATGGGAAGAAATGGAAGTATGTGGATATATTCCAAGCAGTCAGAAAGTGTGAGTGACAGGGTCAACAATAAAGAAATTAGCTGTGCTGGAGAAAAGGGCAGATCAGCAGTTTCAAAAGGTTGGCAGGGAAAAGAGAGACAAAGAGCTACAGAGGGAGGAATGTGGAGAGAAGCTTGTAGCCTGAGGATGGCTGAAGGTTGGCCTGATAGAAATGAGAACTGTAATTGTAATAGATTGTAATAACTTTGGCTGAAAATGCTGCTTTAGAGACTCCAACTTTAAATTATGGTTAAACAGAATGGATATTAAAATGAATGCTGTTAACAGTATTTTTAAACAGCACTGTGCACCCACCTCAAATCACAAATTGATTTTTCTCAGCTTATTCACACCAGGGGTTCAACTCTGGGCTACTGGCTCCATAACTAGGACATAGCTTTAACATATTATTCCAGGACAATATTTTCTCATTTGGTGTAACTGCAATGATTTATGTTTATTCACATCATTAAATGTACAAACTCCGTCTGAGGTCACCAGAAAAATGTCTCTACATATATTGTGTTAAATAAGATGAGAGGAAATAAATCTAATAGTTTTGGTGATTTTTATTATTTTCCAATAAGTGAAGCCAAAATCAAGAAAAGATGGAAATAAGTAATTTTGAAAGCCAAGAAAGCAGAGGAACAGACTGTGCTGCAGCTCAATAGCAGGAAGACATGATTCCTTTATTATTCACAAGGACATGATAAACCACATTGGTAGTAATGACATTCAAGCAACCTCCTGCTGTGGTGTCATAGAGTACTTAGCTGAATATGACACTCTGCATCTATCCTTTGTACACATACAGTACAAAGGGTTAGACGACCTTCCTTTGGGCTCCTTCAGATGGGGCACTGGGGACACAGAGAGGAATGCAAAGCCAATCAAGCTGCATCTAGTTGATGATGGTCTTTTACTAGCTAATCTGAATACCACAGATCTTCGGAGCAGATGCATCCATAATAAGGCATTTTTTTTAAATCATAAAATTATTGTTTAGTTTCATGTGTTGTCACTTGAGACATGAGGGGAGGTTTTTCTGTCCATACAGGAATATATGCTACTGATTTTGTAGAATAACAGCAAAATTATGCTATATAAATTATCCTTCATTAGTTACACCTTCTGCCTTCCGAACTGCCTTAATTCTTTGTGGACATCTGTGTACAGATTCAACAAGGGGTTGGAAACATTCCTTGTGGTCCACATTGCTATGAGAGCATCGCACAGTTTCTGCAGATTTGTCTGATGCACATTTATAATGTGAATCTCCCATTCTACCACATCCCAAAGGTGCTCTAGTGGATTGAGATCTGGTGACTGTAGAGGCCATTTGAGTACTCATTGAACTCATTGTCATATTTAAGAAAGCTGTTTGAGATGACCTGAGCTTTGTGACATGGTGCTTTATCCTGCTGGAAGCAGCCATCAGAAGATGGGTACACTGTGGTTATAAAGGGATGGATGTTCAGATAGGTGGTTGTATTTAAACAATTCTCAGTTGGTAATAAGGGGCCCAAAATTTGCCAAGAAATTGCATGATTATACCACCAGCAGCCTGAACCACTGATACAAGACAGGATGGATCCATGTTTTCATGCTATTATGCCAAATTCTAACCCTGCCATTCAAATGAAGAAATCCAGACTCATCAGACCAGGCAATGTTCTTCCAATCTTCTGTTATTCAAATTTGGTCATGCAAGCTGTAGTTCAGTTTGCTGTACTTAGCTGACAGGAGTGGCACCTGGTGTGGTCTTCTGCTGCTGTAGTCCATCTGTTTCAAGGTTCAGTGTGCTGTGCATTCAGAGGTGTTCTTTTGAATAGCTTGGTTGTAATGAGTGGTTATTTGAGTTGCTGTTGCCTTCCTATCAACTCTAACCAGTCTGGCCATTCTCCTCTGACCTCTGACATCAGCATTTTAACCCAGAGAACTGCCACTCACTGGATATTCCATTCTCTGTAAACTCTAGAGATGGTTGTGTAGATCAGCAGTTTCTGAAAACGTCAACTATGCCATGTTCAAAGTCACATAAATCACCTTTCTTCCCCATTCTGATGCTCAGTTTGACCTTCAACAGGTCATCCTGACCATTTCTATGTTCCATAAATGCACTGAATTACTGCCATGTGTTTAGATGGTTAGATACTAATCTGCGGACCTCTTAAATACGGGTCCACAGACCCTACTTTGAGAGTTACTGCGATGCTAGAGTTTTACTCAGCAGTACAATCAACAGGTAAATGCTTAATGACAAGATACTTGCAAAATAAATTAAATACCTATTGGCCTAATTAGTTGTACTTTGCATTTAGTGCTAATGTTAGAAGTCCAAAAACTAAACTAAGATGGCAAACCTGGTAAATATTACCTGCTAAATGTCAGCATTCTTTTTTTAAAAAAAAATATTTATTTATTTTTTATATATATAAAAAAATTGTCAGCATTCTGAGCTCAAAGTACCACTGTAGCTAATTACAGCCTCACAGTGATGGTAGCATGGCTGTAGACTTGTAAACTTACTGATATTATTAACCAACTTCAGTGTGTCACTGTCGCTAGTCTGACCATTTTGAATTGTCATGTACATTACTTAAAACACTTAGATTAAAATTTTAGCACTAGAGAAAATATGCTGCCAAATGTCATGTTCTGCTGATTCTCTTCACTCTGATCCTGTAGTACTCATAATTAATTTCATTTCTAATTCCACCATTATTCCGTTCCACATAATATGATTACCAGTTTACCCTCTTCTCCTCTTACGTACCCACATCTGTTTTGTTTCTTCCTCTGGCTCACCCCCCCCCAGCAGATCCCATTTTGGTTTCTTTTGAACTCCTTTCCTGTCTTCATGAGCTGCAGCCAGCCTCATCTGTCTCACGTGCTGTTTTGCGTTACTATGTGATAACTCTTCTCAGTTGTTAAATTGTAGAATACAGATTCCTTCGATTTCAGGTGCATAAGACACAAAAGATGCAGCCAGTGAGATGACTTCAGCAAACTGCAGTCTCCCCTCGAGCATGCAAGGAAGGGCTGCAGTTCACGACTGTTGATGAGCGGTATAGCATGGAAATAACCTCCCAGCTTATCCTGCAGATAAGCGAGCTAGAGTGGGACAGTCATTTGCCAGTTAGTTAAGCTTTATAGCTACACACAGTCAGCTTTTGGAGGCAAAGGAGGAGGAGAAGGGATGAGAAGAGGGTGAAAAGAAGTAAGAAGGCAAAGGAAGGATTGAGGAGAAGAGAACGTAGATTTATTTCATTCTGAGAATGCTGCATCCTAACTAGGGATGTTATTATAGCACAATAAAGTCCAGCTTATACTATTTGGAGTATGCAATGCAGCAGCTTATAGTATGGCTGAACCATTTTATCATTGTTGAGCCCCCCCCCCCCAAAAAAAAAGTGTTTTAAATTTACCAATGATGTTATTTTTCCTCTACATTGCAGTGGTTTTACTGTGTCAGTAATTTGCATATTTGTGTGTGTGGAGCTGTAGCTCAGCATCACTGAATAATAATGGTTCTGATGAGAAATAGCAACTGAATGGGCTGAAATGGAAATTGAATTTAATCATTTTTTCCTTGACAAGTTGCTGCAACTGTAGCAGGAAAATTGCGGATTAATTTGCTGATGTGAATTCTATTACTCCAACTGCTTGTGCAAGTTCATCAGCACTTTGCAATTTCATTTTCAGTCCAATAGCAGTCTTTCTTGTTTTAACTGAAAAAACAAAACAAAACAACTGAAAGCAGAATGACGTTTCCTTCATGGCCTAACATGCTTTGTAAGAAAAGTTTATGGTTGTGTAGCTTTGCAGGTCCTTTTAAAATGCTGTGCTGAGGAAATTTTCCCTAACTGCATCAAGTTTTCGAGTAATGCTGAGGCAAACTGAAGTAAGTGGCTGTAAAACTGTGTCGCTTGTGAAACATCAGCAAAAATGAAGGAAGTGAAGGTACACCTATAGTTTATAGTCACCGTGTTAAGAAGCACTGCACTGTGCGGTTTCCCTTTTGTGAAAGATGGAGTGTTAACAAGTTCTAACAGTCAAAGTCATTATTAATTTTCTCTTGTACAGTGTTTAACAAATTCATTAGACCACCACCCAATGTAAGGTTTATGCCACAGCTGCCATAAATTAACAGTATTGGTAATTACCAAAATCAGTTTTTATGTTTTTGTAATCCACCAGTATGCTTTAATCTAAATGATATTTTTAATGCTAAAATATATTTATTATCGTTACCCAGGAATTTTAAAATGAACTGTTTTATTTTTTAAAAAAGCAGATAAAAACAGTAAAGCACGTAATTATGTTTGATTAAACTGCCAAATTACAGTTATTCACTTGCATTCCTGAACAGTTAAATTCGTTTTATTGGCTGAATAAAAAATTATGCTCGATTCATTTCCGAGTCCAGTGTGCCAGCTCAAATTTGGCTCTAAAAATGTAAATTCAGTTTGTTATATGCCTAATAAATAACAATATCATTTTTAGCTTTAAACAAGTTTTTGACACACAAAAGGAAAAAGTCAACAGATATTGTAAACTTGAAGGTTAATTTTTGTGATCTTGGGATTAGCAGCTCTAATCTCAAAACACTGACTGTTTTCCTGAGCTTTCTCAACTTTTCAGTAAACACATTTCTGTTGCGTCTAGAAGACAAACAAAAACCAAAAAACTGGTCTATGGTGGAGCTGTGGATGTTTGTTTGTTCGTTTTTTTTTTTTATCTCTATTCAGTTTTTCAGCTCTTCAGGAGCAAAACAATGAATAGTGTGCAAACTGCAGTTACTTCATGCCTGAATAGATATAACATGTCATGTTACGTGATAATTAGGTGTTTTCCTCCAGTATATACACCATCCAAACCACATCTAAACCAAAGGAACTTTGGGCACCTGTTTAAACTAAAAGGCTGGTATTTGTGCTGGAATGGGTCACTTGGCCTGTACTTCACTTGTTTGGAAGTCTATTGTCTCTATAGTCCCAGTGAGGCTGGGGTGTGAGTCAGCGAGTGGCAGTGCCATCCGTTTTTGGCATGTTGAACACAAATCTCTGTCATTCTGGCTAGCTGCCTATCCTCTCTGCCTAGCATTTTCTTTAGCCATCTCATCCCTGACTCTTTCACAGAACCACTGCTGCTGAGAATCAGTTCTTTGAGCTATTACTGTGTACAGTAGACACATAATGTAATGTCAGCGTGGTGTAAGTTCAGAGCGACTTTACAGGATAACAGCTTCTGAAAGTCTATATTAGATTTTGTTGTAATATCTGTAAAAAAAAAAAAAATCTTACTAAAATTCAAAAGAGATATTAAATTAAAATCAAGTAATAGGACTCAAGGGGCTCAATACAGTGGAGGGCTGACGGAGGTATTGGTTGTTGTGGAGTTTTAGAAGTCAGCTGGGGCTGAGTTTGATTCAAGTTAGTAAGAAGAGGTTTGATCTGTGCCTGCCTCCTTTCATTGCTGCATCATCCCTCAACCCAACAGTCTGTGTTACCTATACTCAGTGGACACTTTCTTAGGTACACCTCACTAGTACTGGGTTGGTCCCTCTTTTGGCTTCAGAACTACCTTAATTCCACCACCTTGTTAAATCACGATTTGAAAAATTTTACACCAGTTGCCCTTCTTGACGCAACACCAAAGGGCAAACGTTAGTCTGGCTGGAATCGAACCTGCAACCTGTGTTTACCACTACACTATATACAGTATGCCTTCAGTAATTGCTTACATTGACTGGACATTATCCTCAGTTCAGGCTGCTTCTATATTAATATCAACATTACAAAGCAAACAAACTGTAAGGCAGAGCAATAAAATTAATCAGGCAACTAATCTTGTGATGGAATACTGAGAAAAAGTCAAGTTTACTATTTTAAATTTATTTATTTATTTACAAAAAAGTACTTTTTTTTTTTTAAAAAGCTGTTCTGATTGAATCTCATATCATCTTGTGCCAGCATTTATCAATCCCATTCTTCTATACTGATCAGTCTTCTTCCCAAATCCACTATTTTTCTTAAAATCATGAAGACATAAAAACAAGAGCACAATGTGAGAATACCTTTCACTGCTGAAATCCCATCCATCCATGGTGTGTGTTTGTGTGTGTGTGTGTGTGTGTGTGTGCTGAAATCCCTTCAGACTGTAAATACAGTTTTCATTATTATCCAAAATGAGAGAGAGAGAGAGCGAGTGGGTGTAATTATGGATGTGGTCAATTTTCACTTAGTTATCACCTTAGTATGAATAGATGCCATTTTGCCATTCTTAACACACACACACACACACACACACACACACACACACACACACACACACACACACACACACACACACACACACACACACACACACACACACGTACATATTTCTAAAATGTCATCTTTATCCTAGACCCTTAAAGCCATAATGGCCAAACAAAATAGCCTTTGTAAAAGGACTGAATTCAAGCTGGGTCTCACAAGGAAACAACAGTATGTAACCAATGACATAGAGTAAAAAGAGTAAATCTTCATTTCAGGCAACAGCAGTCTGTGAACAGACACTACTTGGCACAGTAGAAATGCCTCTGAAGCTAAATATAGCTGTCACATTTGTTTAGTAAATTATTCTGACTCTGCTTCAGCAAGTGAATCTGGTTTTGTGTGTCATTTCTGTCTCCTCCTTCTTCTTGCTCCCTTTAGAGATCACCACAGTAGATCATCTGCCCCATCTCTACCCTGCCTGCATTCTCTTCTTCACCTCTCGTACTTTGGATGGTTGACCTGAGATACTTAACCTCATCAACCTTAGCTACCTGTACGCCTTGCATCTTCACTATTACACCTGTCTCCCTCTCGTTCACACATATGTCTTCTGTCTTGTTTCTGTTGGCTTTCATTCCACCTGCTCCCTGTTCTCACAATGTTGTCTGCAAACATCATTGTCCACAGAGACTGATGACTGACCTCCTCTATCAGCCTGTCCGTCACCACTGCAAACAAGAAGAAGCTCAGAGCCGATCCCTGATGTAATCCCACCCACCTTGAATCCATCTGTCACTCCTATTGCACACCTCACCACTGTCTCACTGCCCTCATGCATGTCCTGTACCAGACTCACATACTTCTCTGCCACTCCTGACTTCCTCGTGCAGTACCATAGTTCCTCTATTGGCATGCTATCATATGGTTTCTCTAGATCCACAAAGACACAGTGCAACTCCTTCTGACCTTCTCTATAATTCTTCAACATTCTCAAAGCAACTATTGCATCTTTATGTCCAAGTCTGCTAAAACTTATAGAACTAGTAAAAAAAAACCAAAACAAGCAAACTGATGTCCTGAAACAGCTGTTCTGTCCAGAAACAGCTGAATCCAACAGCTGTTTACTATGGTAAATGTATTGCATTGGAATTTTGTCGCAAGCCCTGTGGTGCCTAGGAGGGGGAGCATTTCACATTTATAGTGAAATATGATGGTTTGCAATATTACAATATGAATTTTGTCAGATATAAACCTCATGTTGAATTGGATTTGAATTCTATTTGATCCTCCTTCTTTTCATCACCATCACCACCATTAAGCCAAATTATATGTAATATGTAGTTAAACATCATAAATACTTCAGCATGTAAGGAAACTGCATGTTTATCTCAGATGCATCATAGTGACCGCTCTCCTTAATTAACTATGTTTTCATTTCTGTTTCATGTGCTGCTCCCTGAGCTTGCAGCGAGCCCTGTTATTCAGTGTGTGAAGCAGCAGGTAATATGCTTTCTTACTGTAATTAGGTCAGAATAATTTTCACATAATCAGGTTATGGTCAGACAATTTAATTTCTTGTTGTTAACAACATCTAATAATTTATTAAATTATACTACAGTTAAAGACTGGTCTGTGTTTCCTCCATCTGTCACTGTGTCTGTTTCCTTCTGCCTCATAAGAGCAGCAAGACGAGTCTGAGTCTTTGATTCAGCTTACAGTCACTTACATGAATAGTTCACAGCACCTTTTTTACTGGTGGAAAAATGACACATTCCTTGTAAGTTCATGACAGTTCTGGTGTATAAATAAATCACACTGTTTTTAGCAAAGTCTGACATCACTTTCTCTTATATATATATATATTATATATATATATATATATATATATATATTATATAGAATTTAGAATATATAATATATATATATTTTATATATATAAGAATTTATTAATGAACATGATTGTGATATGATTTGTGAAATGGAAACTGAATGAGATTTTGCTCTCTTTACTTTTGTTTGCGCTGGTTTCTTGGTTTTCTCCATCTTGCTCTCTCTCTCATTTCATTACTGTTTCTCTCTCCTTATTTTTGGACACCCCGAAGGCTTCACATAAATACTTCTTTTCATGATGGCTCACACATTTATATATTTCATAGTTCACACCTGACCTGGTGGTGCAAACACTGGGGACTCAGTTTTCACATTGTCATTACATACTGACACTTTGTAAATAGAATGAAAATAAAGACACACGAAATTTAAAAAGAAAAAAACAAAACAAAACAAGTAATAGATCCACCACAGACAAAGGAAAAAATAATCCACACAGAAAATGTGGGCCATGTACTCCATGTGGATCGAGCTAGCGATGAAAAACTCTTCAAAGTGATAAATAAAAAAACAGGGCTGTTTCACACATGAGCAAACGTTTACTTGTTACATCATGAAAAAGATTTGTCTCCTATCGGGAACAAGTAGGTTAACATTTGACCCAGATACAGTGGGGATCTGAGGGTGTTCATTACATCAAAGGCTTTAAATTAAGCTTTCTCATTTAAATAGTAAAGGATCTTTAAAATAACACACTTTTTTCACTTAGTAGCTTCAACGAAGGCTAAGTTGGCCTCATGAGACAACTGAAATATGCAGCTTGTTTCCTATTTTCTTAGTGCAAGCTATTCAGACTCTTAATAATCTTCAGAAGCTTGTTGCACTTGGCAACTTCATGTGCTACAGTATCCAACATTGTTATTTCCAGCTCTTCACAGAGAACCATTAGAGACATGTTTTCTTTCTGTGGATAGTTTTCTAAAGATATCAAGTCCTGCATACTTCCCATTACATAAAACCATCTAAAACTACAGGATCTCTTAGAGATTAGTCTCGATTCCAGGAAGTAAGTTTATATTGTAATAGGTCTGTCTGCTCTCAGGCTAGGTTGGCAGGCAAGAGATTTGCACTGTGTGCTGCACACAAGATAACATGTGACTGTCCTTAGTGACCTGCACAGACTGGCAGATACTCTCAGACTTTGCTATGTGACTGCTGAAAGTGTCCGTTAATCTATGCTTAGTCTGATCAACGAAATTAGCATTCCAATCCTGTAACTGTCATCACTTTTATAGTTGTCAGACTCACAATGGAAATCTTTTATTAAAAAGAACAATCTGACCCAAAAGGACTAGAGATATTGTCTTTCTGTATTCAAATTAGGGCCACATGGTGATGCCATGTTAGCAGTGTTGCCTCACAACAAGAAGGTCCTGGGTTTGAATCCAGCCTGGTGCCTTTTTGTATGGAGTTGTGTACATGCCCTGTGTCTGCGTGGGTTCTCTCTGGGTACTCCAGCTTCCTCCCACAGTCCAAAGATGTGCCCAGGGGTGATTCTAAACTGGCTGCAGGTGTGAATGTCAATTTGTGAATTGTTGTCAGTCTCTATGTGGAAAATTGGCCTGTCCAGCTGGGATAGGCCCCCCCCCTATGACCATGAATTGGATAAGTGAAAGAAGATGGATGAATATATTCATATTAAGCAGGTCCTTAAATTATCCACAGTGTAGCTGAACCAAAGACAGTTTAGTCAGATTCAGTGGGGTTATGCTAATACAAACTAATTAGTCTATAGACACATCTGGTGAGTTTTCAGCTAACATAAGCAAGCTAGCTTGATAAGCATAGTTTATCAGCAATTTACTGTAATGTTACAGTAAAATGCTACAGTCACACTACAGAAAACAGTGGTTGGAGACCGCAGTGTTACTAAAATTATTGCGACCATGTGCAATCACCTTGTGAGGAAAATTGGTCACCCAGAGGTTGCAGGTACTGAACGCTCAACCCCTGGGTACCCAATTGGTTACTTAACTACTTGCAATTGGTTACAGATACAAAAATAAAAAATAAAATAAAATCAGCACAATCAGTCGATTGATCTCACAGAGCTTGTCGACCTATTTTTCCCTCTAGTGTGACTAGGGCCTAAATGGGATGCTAATTTGGGCTAGTGAAAAACCAAATAGTTCAAAACTTGCTTACCTGAAGAAAAAAACAAAATAACCACAACAAAACAGCTCAGTACCACTGGATTTGCATTTTTTTTTAAATTTCCACATTGACTTCTTATTTTGCCCCAGAAGTAACAGCTTAGCTTCACTTATGTTGCATCAAGTTGCAACACTTGAGGCAATTCATCAGGTTTTGTGTTGCATCATTTAGAGCCACAAAGGCTTATGCAACCTTTTCTCTTTAGATATACAATGATACTCTGCTTCTGAGAAGACAGACTGAATTGCAGCTAACAAAGAATCAATGTATTTTATATTGAATCAGTTTACTCTTCTAATTACATTTTATTTAATATGACATGGATCATACAGAGTGATAGAGCATATTTATGTTGCATTTATGTTGTACAAGTTCTTGGTTTAGTAAGACCTGAAGATAGAACCTATATGCAAAAATTGCAGGTGAAAATGACGCTTAATCTTCTTTTCATTAATTCAGTCCTTTGTTATGGTTAATAGTAATGTTCATGTATTATCAAAACTCATATGTCATTCATTCTTGATAGCCACTAGTCCATGGTCCATATTGACATGACAGCATCACTGATAGTTGCTGCAGATTTGTCGGCTGCACATCCATGATGTGTTTGAACTTAAAACGTAAATGGACTGGTACTTGTATATCACCTTTTAATCAGCTGAGCACTCAAGCACCTTCTGCTACTAGAATCATTAACCCAATCACACATAAGGTGCTTTTTTTAAAAAACATCCGTGCCTAAGTGATTTCTAACATTTACACACACTCTTATGGATGCATCAGGGGGCAACTAGAGGTTGCCCACACTCTAAAAAAGTGTATGTGAAGTCATTCACATACATTCCTGCTTTTTTTTTTTTTTCATTTCTGCCACGGATAAATGAGAAGATTGTTTTCACTCAAAGTCCAACTTTCTGCACAGACAAGGATACCTTGGCATGCAGACTGGAGGAGCTGATCCATAGACATTCCAGTTGGTAGATGACCAGCTCTACTACATGAGCCACAGCCACCCGATGCATTGATAGATCCATATGACTGGCTGATTATTTGCACTATCAAGTAATTGAATAGCTGTACTCAAGAAAGAGTTTGGTGAGTGTATATCACTTTTTTTAGACTAATAAAAAATTTTTAGCTGACAAGGTCAGCAGATGGCTAATGCATTCATTACAACTCAATGTTACCCAGATGAGTACTGCGGTATAATGCTTGCTTAATAAAATTTCTTGGCCACATGCAGAGAAAATCCCCAGGCCTGAGTGATGTGTACATTCTTTTGAAGTTGAGGACCCGATGGTAGAAAGATAACATTTGCATCAGCAAGGTCATATGCAGCATAATCTTTTAATAATGGCATATAAGGACAATGACTGAAGTATTTTGATTGTGCTTCACAATGACAGCAATCCAGCAAACTTACAATAATCCTACTGAGGATTATGACAATGTTGACATCATCATCCACTGGGGCAATAAAGTTCATAAAGTGTATTGAAAGAGCAGATAAAAAAAAAACAAGGCTGATGGCAGGTGTTTAAAGAAAGGGTGCTTTACCTGAAAATGTGCCTATCAAAGCCAAAAACAACAAGCTTTAACCCAAAGCGTGAAGGCAGCAATGACCTGACAAAGACTGAGGGAGAAGCACAGACTAAATGCAGATCAGCACAAAAACAATGATAGAAGGAATGAGAACACAGTGACTACAATTCTTCTTCTGTTTCTTACTATTAAGAATGATTTGTACTGATTTGTGGCTAACTGGCACCACAAAGGAAGCTGCTGGATTCCACAACAAAGTCCAAGCAGAGCCCAACTGAAGCATTTCAGAGCAAAAACAAAACTGCAGCTGAAGTCAGCTGTGTCTCCAGACTGCCTGCTGGGAAAATGCAATCTTTCTACTGGAAACAGATGAGAATCAAATTTGGCATAGATGACGAGCGATGATTAGGAAATGAGAGGGAGTGTGTGGATTGATAGATTCAAAAATGGGAGAGGAGAAGGAAGAGATATAGATTAAGGGGAAGCAAAGACAATTTAAATGGATGGGAAGATTAAATAGAGGCATATCAGGTCATGTGCCTTCCAGAGACAGGGCCCTAATCCCCATCTCTTGCTTCTTGCAGCACTACTTCACACACATACGTACAAACACACACACACACACACACACACACACACACACACACACACACACACACACACACACACACACACACACACACACACAACACACACACACACACACACACTCACATACATTCCTATACACGAGATGAAGTACAATAATGGTGCAATGTGCAATTTAGACGACATTTGTGAAAATGGAGTAACCACCTGGAACTGCAGGGAAAGGAAAAAGACTAAAGGGACAACATGTGTAAAATACAATAGTTTTATTTTTTTCTGTTGCCAACACACGCTGTTCAACTTGTGTATTTGCAAGTCAAGGCTTGTACCCAATCAGACTTTTTCCTTTAAAACTGAATTACACATCAAACATACACTGTGAGAGACAGAGTAAACACATGGAGGATAGAGCATCGTAAGTAGAGCAATAAAAATTCCCTCCTCGAGCAACTATCAAAAGATGATGCTGCAAAATGGACACCAGCAAGACCTTTGCCATCACATGAGGGCAAAGGACATCACTTTTTAAAAATGTGTTCAGGCTACCAAGTAATTTGTCAGTGTGTAATAACTGTAGCAGAAACATGCACACTCACATAAATGTGGATATTCAGGTATACATACTTCTCTGATGTACTTCACTGATGATATTTGCAAAGTAAGAAATAGACAGAAATCACAGATTAGTTCTGTGACATGTAAAGGAAAGAAAATATCACAATTAATGTCAGATTTAAGCATTAGGAAATATTTACATATACCTATGCAATATTAAAATGTATGCTGAAAGGTCATACCCTCACTCTGTTCATTTCTAGAGCTTGTACTAGCTCTATAACACATACACAGTTATACTGAGGAGCCCTTGAGAGTCCTTGTCAGCTTTTTCATGCATTTAAGATAAGATAATATGGTCTTCAATTTACATAATTACCTGCTTCAAAATAACACAACATTGCTGCAGAAATGGGGAAAGGCAGGATCTGTCAGCATACTGTTAAACTGCTCAAGGCCAGCTATGATTGTTTCAGACAACTGCCACTGAAAAAACTGGGACATGGTGTACAACCTCCTCTGCCTCAGAGAGAATATTTTGCTGAAGACAGAAAGAAAGGATAGATAGATAGATAGATAGATAGATAGATAGATAGATAGATAGATAGATAGATAGATAGATAGATAGATAGATAGATAGATAGATAGATAGATAGATAGATAGATAGATAGATAGATAGCTAGATAGATTAGATAGATAGATAGATAGATAGATAGATAGATAGATAGATTATATTCTGTATCAACATTTATTGTGTACATTTTTAAATGTATGAACAAATAAATGAAACTCAACAGAGAGGCATCAAAGTCTGCTATGTTTCCTCCCATGCACATGGACGAACCGTTTAGTTTGAGTATAGTATCTAAATATTAATAAATCATTAGTAGTCAGTGCATTGCTTTGTTCTGAGTCCTTTCTATAATTAGCTCACTGTGATGGAATACATTACATGGTGTACGCAGGCTGTTATTGCAACAAACAAAAATGAGCTTGCTTGATAAGAGAAGTTCTATTATTGGAATGAAAAGAATTTGTTGAGTATGAAACCAGGCAGTTTCACATGTAAGGCTGATAATTAGTGATACACACACACACACAGAGGCAAGCGAGTGAGAGGAGGAGCTGTCCTTGGTGCTGAGTCAGCCATCCGTGCTTTGCTGCCGGTACTCTTTGTGAACTGTCTATTCACATATTATGTATTGTTTTAAAATATACTCTCTTTCTCTTCTATGCGCATTTCAACACAGTTAAGGAAAATAAAAGAAGCTTTCGACACAGTAGGTTTGTTTTCGCAGCACGGCGGTGTGATGGTTAGCACTGTTGCCTCACAGCTGGAAGCCTTGAGTTCAATTCCACCTTGTCCTAGGCCTTTCTGTGTGGAGTTTGCATGTTCACCCTGTGTTGTGTGGGTTTACTCCAGTTTTCTCCCACAGTCCAAAAACATGTAGTTACTTGGTGGTTAATTGGTGATTCTAAATTGCCCATAGGTGTAAATGGTTGTTTGTCTCTCTGTTTTAGCCCTGCAACATACTGGCGACCTGTACAGGGTGTACCTGCCTCTCACCCTATGACAGCTGGGATAGGCTCCAGCCCACCCGCGACCCTGAACAGGATAAGCGGAAGAGAATGGATGGATGGATAGATTAATTATTGTTTTAATTATTTTTTTTATTAGATTTTAACTTAAACTGGACAAGACAAATATAAAACCAGGTATTTGTACATATTTATTGAGAAATCATTACCACAACTGTAAACACAGTTGTGGTATTTGCCTCCATATCTCCATATAGTTTATTCCTATATTGCTTAAGTGTCCATTGGCTTTCAGCTTGATTCTCATTGTGCACAAATTACCTCTATATTGATTAGACATTTTTCATCAACCCCTGCACATGGCCCCTTTAGTGGATGTAGTCTTGGTTTCAGGAAATATGAGTATGGGTATGAGATCATATTGCATACAGATGTTTTCAGTGTGGGAAGAAGTTTGATTTCACGAATGAAGTAATAATATTCAATTTTTCAGCCATGCATTCAATATCTTATCTATCAGGAGAAGTGTATTGGCAGTGCACTGCTAATACGCAACAATATAAGTCTTTGCTATGCAGACAAGTAATCATGCTATTCTTATATGGGATATATTGGATTTTCTGTCTGGTGCAATAATGTGAAAGCGGTTTGCTGTTCACTGGAGCAAATTTCAACTTTGTCAACAGCTGATTTGTTTAATCCTCAGTAATAATACCACTTTTTATAAACACAGTCTACTCTAAAATATTTTATCAAAGTAAAATAAGGTCTCAAAACACATCCTTCCACTGTTGAGCGAACATTTAAGACACTTAAACTCTTTTATTTTTCCTTCCTCTCCTTTATAGGCAAAATTCTAATATTTAATTGTGATTCCCGTCATTATACAGCAATAGAGATGTTAAAGAGCTCAAAACGGTTATTATAAAGAGAATTCAACAGCTCTTACCTGAATCTGGTGCCACCCCTTTTCTAAGCGTCATTGTCTTTCTCCCTATAGGGTGGCGCTCCTCTGTTACTTTTGACATCGTTTCGTTTGCCTGGACCAA
Source organism: Archocentrus centrarchus (assembly GCF_007364275.1). NCBI lineage: Eukaryota > Metazoa > Chordata > Actinopteri > Cichliformes > Cichlidae > Archocentrus > Archocentrus centrarchus. The sequence goes on along the minus strand of NC_044364.1, from coordinate 13,325,042 downwards.
TCAGTACGAGCGGAGCACTTTGTCACGGTGAATCAAAGTTGTTGTAGGAAGCGCGTGTGCGAGGGGAGCGAGAGGAGAAAACTGGCCGGTGTGCGAGAGAGGAGCGAGGCAGCGGAGGGACGTGGACGAGCCAGGTGGCTGCAGCTGTTGGATATTTCTCCGCCGAGTCTTTCTGCACCAGTTTGGAGACTTAAACGCGAAAAGGAGGACAGAGACAGCTTTAAAGCTCATTCCTAGATGGATGCTGTCGATAAGTTGACGGTCAGAATTGGTCCAGCATCTCTGCACAAGAGACTGTAGGGATGTTTGCACCTCTGCATTCGTAGTTTCCAAATTCCTCTGTCGCTGTGGACTTCGCAGTTTGGTTCAGCTTTGGTGCTGAAGTTAGATTTTCTGATTAGAAATGACGGAAATCAGCGAAGAAGGAGAACGAACCACAAAACCGGGACTTTCACCGACCACAGGCTACTGTGCCTAGTCAACAAGAATCTAAGGTAACGGTACACACCTATCTAAATATAGATGGATTAAAAAAATAATTTGTTATTCAAAGAGGACTGTCTTTATCTTTTTTCTTTGCTGTTTTATTTAACGGCCTTTCAGTTTGAATCATTCTTCTTTTTTAATACATGGAAATTGTGACTAAGTACGCGTGTTGACTTTCCCACGAGGCTAATTCTGTGGTGACTTGCATAACATCCCTAACCCGCTTTAATTCAGGTAATTAGCTTGGCCTCAAAGTTTGAGAGCAGAGATTACACGGAGAGGAGTGAGCTTTGTGTGGCATGTGTTGTGGGTGCACAAAATATCAAAAACTGCAAGTAAAGAAAGAACTGTCCTTGTTTCCTGTTTGTTTTAGTGTAAAGGAAGACATTCCCAGTCTTTTGTGTACGTGCTGTAAACATAAGCAGTACAGTGTCCCAGAAGAGGAGTAGTCGCTGCTGCCAAATATGGAACCCCAGCTGACCTCGTATTAACGCCTCATGGCTTCTTCAATGGATGTGCCTGTATTGGTTCTGCACTTTATCTGCTAATATTGCTGATTATTTGATTAACAGCATTAATTTAGGGATATGCAACTTGCAAACATATCAAGTTACTAGACATACAGTGCATTGGTTGTCACAAATGTAGGCACGGTGAGTGGGAAGAGGACCTGCACCAGCCACCTTTAATAGTCTGCAAATACAATTAAGTAAGTCTCCCTTGAAGTAGGTTTAATTTAGGTTCCAATCATTGGTGCTCCAGTTTTTTCACTTAAATCCATATGATGATTACCTTGAGGATACCTGAATCAGATTTGGCTGCATACATTTGTTTTCAGGGACCCTGCTTGTTTTGAGGTTAAAGTGGTGAATCCATTATCCTTGGCTGAATCCAGAATCATTGTAAATTCTATGGCAAACAATTACTATTATTGGTATTACTATTGCTCCTGCTTTTAGCCTTACTTTAATCTTGTTACTTGAGCTCATTTAGTTTTATCTGTTGCTTTTTTGGTTTGTTTTTCCAGTGTTATGTGTTGACATCTTGGCTAAGTTTACAACCTCAGAGGGGTTTGCCAAAAAAAACAAACAAACCAGAATTGAAAAAGTGGTGAAAACAGAACAATAAGGGCAGATTCTTACACCAAATGCTCTTCTTGACACAACCCTAAAGGCACTGGCGTCTCATCCTGGAATCAAACCAGGGATTTTTCACTTATTAGATGAATGTGTAAACCACTACACTATGGAGCTTCCAATGATAAAACAATAAGGACATAACTAAAATAATAAAGGACATGGAACTAGATACTACCCCTCTTTGAAATAGGAACAAAAGATCATAAAGAAAGGTGCTCACATTAAGGCTTGATGTTGAGTTTTAGTGTTGCATTTTTCCCAAATGTGACTTAAACCAAATTTGCACTAACCAGAATGTCTTAAGCTAGAGCACTTGAGCCAAACTCTTAATGTATACTTCTGCGACGAATCTAGGTAGCGCCTAAAACAAAGCCTGTGCAAGTGGCCAGAGCTGTTGCCAGCATTTAAAACTAGTTTATGTTCACAACATTGGTTGTGTTGCACTCCAAATGTTACATTACCACAGCTCCGTACCCATTTATACTGGCGCCTGAGTTGCTGGAGTCTTCACCTGATGGGCAGGTGTCACCATTCAGAAGAACCCTCCACATCAGCGTTCATAGGGGAGTCCAAGTCAAAAATAGGAGGCAAAGGAATCATATAATTATTTTCTCCTGAAAGTCTCTCTTTTTAAGCTTTTAACAGGGCGAGCATAAACTAGGTGTCATACTTCTGCACGTTGTGCCTGCGCTGCTCTGCGGTTTTGCCACCAAAGCACTTGTTGACTTTCGATGAACTCGAAAGGGTGTTTTTCCTTTTTGAGTTCATCGATTCTCCTCTTGTTGGTTTGAAAATGGTGCCAGAAGATGTAGTCAGAAATGCATAGAAGGAAACAACGGTCAGTCAGTTGTTTTTGGTTGCATCAATTTGACATGTAGTTGCATTTGTTGGAAGGGACATGTCAGGTTTTAGCGCAAGTTACAGTCATAGGATTTAGAGTTTCTGGTCGTGGCATACCTCTGGAATACATTTAACACAGTATAAATAAGTATAAATCCCACTCAAGGATAGTTGCCTGCTTTGCAACCCAGAAGTTTTTTATTTCTTAAATGGACTTGCCATTGCCAGTCTTCAAACCTAACCTGTTCAGAGTAAATTTGCACTTACTAAACCAGCCTAAATCTCTTACAAACATGGCTTTAAATCTGCAACAACAGCTTTAATTGCAGCAAATATCACAGTAACAAATCACATTATGCTCGTCTTTTGTTGGTCATCACCACAGGGACCTGGAACAGGCCTGGCAGAAAAGGCTCTTTGTTGTTGTTACTTGACTACAGACGGCACAATGGATGGTGTGTAGTGAGGGGCTGCGTGAATTTATGAGCCAATCAGCTAGCATATGTTTGCTGTGTCTTGCTAGTGGCTGGGTCATAATTCATGCGAATGGTTGTCCAGACAAAACAGAACTGGGAGGAAACAATCCTCTGAGCTGCGTCAGCCATGTCGTTCTGTTGTTTGCCAAGCCAGCTGCTGGCAGCCATGACCTGTTCCCATCCCACAGAAGAATAAGGAAGAGGAAAGGGGAGGGAACGATTAAATATGTGCTACAACTGGGGTCTCTTTAAGAGTAATCTGCTTGAGAATATCTCTAGAGATTTACTTATTTTTTCTGTCATTTTAAATATTCTTAATTCTTTTCATTTCGTAACAGTTTCTTCCTTCTGCTTTCACTCTGCCTCTCCCTTTCTGACTGCTAACAACCAATCTTTGCATTATTTCTCATCTCTTCAACAGCTCTCCTTTATGTCCCATCCCTTTCCCTCTCTCTCTCTCTCTCTCTCTCCACTGTCCCTTAGCTCTCAGAGTATTTATTGCACTGCTAAGTGGGCCCACTGGCTTTCTTGAGTGATTCTAATAGAGGTGGTGACAGAGAATGAGTAGTTATTCCACCTCCTCCACCTACGGGCAAGGTGATTGCTCCAAAAATATTATTATTCCTCTCTAATCACTTGGAGCACATGATGTTCAAGTGTTTTGCATTCAGTAGTGTATTTGCTTTTGTATTTGCTTTATTTTCTCCTGTAAATACACTTTAAATGAAGCTACAGCCAGCAGTCTTGGTTTAAAATTGAGACTGAAAAGAATCAGAATCAGAATCAATCAGATTTATTTGTCTGTAGTACTATAGTGTCATATAATTCAACATAAATGCTATACTATATACAAATACAAATACAAATCTAAGAAAAAGAAAAGGAAGGAAGGAAGGAAGGTGTAATATAAGAACTATACAATATACAAAATCTAATAAATAATAAAATAAATTAAAGTGTAGTGTAGTAGTGTAACAACAATATCTCTATTCTGTACACATTTAGGCAATGTATGTAGAGATCAATGTTATTGATCAGCTGTTAATGAGTGTGATGGCATGGGGAAAGAAACTGTTTGAGTGTCTGGTAGTTTTTGTGTACAGTGATCTGTATCTCCTGCCTGAGGGGAGGAGCTGAAATAAACTGTGTCCAGGGTGTGAGGAGTCTAAGATGATTTTCTTTGCCCGTTTCCTGGTTCTAAAAGTGTACAAGTCCTGAAGGTTGGGCAGAGGAGCACCAATGATTTTCTCAGCAGTTCTAATAGTTCTCTGCAGTCTGGTCCTGTCTTGTTTTGTTGCTGCTCCAAACCAGATTGTGATAGAAGAGCACAAGACAGGTTCAATGATCACGGAGTGAGGGAAATTGGTAACCTGGAACTGTCCAAAAGCAGCAAGATTATTCCTACCAGCATCTCTTAGACTAGCTGCCTTATTTAATTCATACAATTTGTAGGAACACAGATAGCTTAGAAATGTAGCCACACAGCATATCTTCCTGGATAGAGGACTTTTATTGCATTTCTCTCATCATTTTTGTCTTTCTTTGCAGCAGTATAGTTTAAAAACTATATCATGTCTATAAGGGTACATGAAGTTACAAGGCTCCAGGCTTTGTTGACAGCCCTAGTTAAAAGGCATATTTAAGGTTTTACTCTGCTGTGTTTGAGCTTTAGAGTTTCTGAAAACATTTGAATTTGTAATTTTCATCTTGAGGTGACTGGTGTTGTTATTTGGTGCTATATAAATAAAATGTAATTGAATTAATTACCTTTGGACAGAACCACACTAGTGGTTTGCTCCATATCTAGCTTTTATACTCATTTTAGAGCACATTTGAGCATCCACACACACAGGTCTGGAGAGCTCAAAAAGCTGAAGTCCATGCCAAACAGTTATCTTCTCCAACACAACACAGTGCTCGCGAGGAACTGCAGACCCACTCGATTACTTTGATTTAGAAAAAAATGACCACTTAACACAATTTCCACTTATTTGGGCCTGCGTTGTGTGGGCAGCAGTCTAAGCAGAGATGCCCAGACCTCCCACTCCCCGGCCACCTTCTCTAGATGTTCTGGGTTGACACTGAGGTCTTCCCACACTAACTGAGAGATAATCGCACCAGCTTGTCTTGGTCTGCCCCGGGGCCTCCTCCCAGTAGGACATGCCCAAAACACCTCACGTAGGAGGCAGATGCCTCAGTTGGCTCCTTTCAGTGTGGAGTAGTGGCTCTACTCTGATCTACTCCCAAATGACTGAACTTCTCATCCTATCTCAGCCCAAAATACCCTGCAGAGGAAGCTAATTTCTGCCACTTGTATCCACAATCTTTCAACAACTAATCACTGCTTGTGACCATAAAATGAAAATTAAATACTTAACCATAAATCATAAATACCAGTGAAAAAGTAATGATTTAAACAAAATGGGTGTGTCTTGCAGAACTGTGTGTTGGTATCTTAGACTGCCCTTAGTATTATTTTACAAACATGAGAAGTTTATCTTCAGGGCCTTCTGCAATAAAAAGCTTTCTGCCTCATGTTTTTACCAAACTATAGTCTTTTCCTAAACCTCGCTAACCAGTTTTGTTGTCTAAATTTAACCAAACTTCAACAGAGTATAATCTTGAAGAAGAAAAAAAGTCAACTAAGTTTAAAAATAAGACATCACTGATTTTGGTTGTGCACAGGACACAGAGCAAAGCAGGTCAAATGGACTCATGGTTGCTCCTTACACTGAATTTGTTGCTGTCATATCACCCGACTCCTAGAAGCCATTCTGGGCTTTTTAAAAGCATTTTTGTCAGAAGGAACTGAAGGCAACTTTTTCTGCCTTTTTTTTTGTTGCCTTTTTTCTCCTAATTAGCAAAGCTATGACATCACAACTATGTGATTGGTCAGTTGCTATGATGGTCCTGGAAAAACCAACATGATGAGATCAGTTATATTGGTGTCCCTGAGCTTAACCTATGTAGAAATGATAATGCTGAAGGACAATCAGAAATTGTGGAAATCTTTAACATGTTAGAAATCTTTGGCACCTTGGTGTATATAAATATGCCCATGATGCACGTAATCCCAAAAATCATTTTCACTGGATAAAAAGATTGTGCAGTGGGTACAGGAGCAACTTTTGCAGGAGTCTTTCTTTGTTTTGGGTTTAATTCAGGTTCAAACCTGAAACACAGGAGAGAAAAAGTGTTTCAAAGAGACAGTGAAAGGTGCTGCAGCAAAATACAATATGGCAAAAATACATTCTTTGTTCATATTGTATTTTGCTGCAGCAAAATGTCTTATTGAATATCAGAGCATGTAAACCTGTTGCAGTAGAAAAATAAAATTAAAAACTTGTTATTTATCTTAATGTGGGCTCTTTAAAACACTACCTTTTTTAAGTAGTGGATAAGGTAAGCACTGTGCTCAGAATCAGCCGCTACATAAAGTTTAATATTCACATTAGACTTTGCGTGTGAATGCTGACAGTGCTAGATGGTAGCGCTGTGCCCTGGTCCATAGTCCCTATGGACCACTGCATTTTCAGCCAACACAGAAGACATTTTTATAGAGGTAAAGTTATAGCGCAATTTCTGTCTGACTTTACCCTTCACAGTCTCTTCTCAGAGCTCTCCTCCTCCTGCTGTTCCTCTCGCTAACTTCCTTATCAGCTTTTTTTCCTCTTCACTCCTCTTCATCTAATTAATTCTTTGCTCTCCTCTTTGGCAATTTAAATAAACTTTTAATTGTAGTTCATATACACATATATATCTTTCTCTTTTTTTGTTTTTCCTCTACCTTAACTCCTTGTTTTTGTACATGGTCACTTTCTCCAAATTTAAGTGACTGGGTGATGGTGGAAGCATGAGTGGTTGAAAGGATAAAGGTGATTTAGGAAGAGGACAGCAAGCCAGAGTTCATAGAAGAGACTGAGCAAGAGGAAAAGTAAAACATAAGAACTCAACAAAAGATAAAAGTGACAGTAATGAGTTAAACTAAACTATAGACTGCACTTAAGTGTTAATCCTCAAATTTCCTGTTTCTAATTTGCAGTATTTGCAGTTCCATCCATTCACTTCTGCTCATCCTGTTCAGGGTCACAGGGGGGTTGGAGCCTATCCCAGCTGTCATAGGGCAAGAGGCAGGGTACACCCTGAACATGTCACCAGCCTGTCACAGGGCTAACACAGAGAGACAAAGCTAACCTAACCTAAGACAGAGTAGCCAGTTAACCTAACCCCAGTAAGTGCATGCAATCTCCACACAGAGAGAGGGAGAGGCCTGGGCCAAGGTGGAATCGAACCCAGGTCTTCCGGATGGTATTCTAACTGTGAGGCAGCAGTGCTAACTGCTGCGCCACCATGCTACCCTTGCCCTACTTGCAGTTCATGAATCAAATAGATTGTAGCAAATTGGAGGATGATGCTTTTCTTTAATAAATTTTTTACATTTTTTTGTATAACTCCTTTGAAAGATCATCTACGTTTAGTTTTTCTGATGCATACTAGCATCTGTCTACAGCCTTCATAGTGTCTAGATGATGTTGAAACAAAGTGTATTCTGTATCCACCTGTGTCATTGTTAGAGTTAGGTGAGTGTCTGTAATTCATTTGTGTTTTATCTGTAAGAAAGATGGAATTGTCCTTCTCACCTTTGAAACTAACAAGAGAGAAGCTGTCAGAGAAGACAGATAAATGGTTGGGAGACACACTGAGACACTGATGTTTACAGCAGCAGTAAAAAAATACATGTTCTTGAAAGGCTGCAAGCTGATACACCAACTTTTCATTCTTGATAGCATCATTGTTGTACTTATGTGTCTTGCATTGTTTTGATTGATGATGAAGTCAGTAAATTACTGTCCTTGATTGAGTTAAAAAAATGCTGCTGAGTCAGCAGAGTCCCATGTACAATGTCAGGGTGAGAGTGGAGTCAGTGGGGAATAAGTGGGGACTTTGTTTAGTACTGACCTTAGGTTATTGCTTTAGGGACAGTGAACTTCTAAGTTATTTTCTCTTTAGAACATAAAGCTGTTCATGCAATGAGGTGGAAGAAATTACATTTTATAATGAATAGTTTTCATCTTCAGACTTACCGTGACCACTCCTGGAAAAAAGTGCATGTGTGACTTAATATTAAATGAATTTACAACAAAAGCTTATCCATAAGTTGCTTGTGTTGCTAAGCAACTATGATGTAACTTAATCATCTACTCAAGAGGGTACTTCTAGTACCGCATTTACATTAAATTAATACAAATACAGCCTTGACTTTTTCTCCAAGAGTAAGACTGGTTCATCAGCCAAAGCCTTTAAATGATCTTGTTTCTCTCTACTCATGTACACCCCCAATTCCACAAAGGTTGGGATGCTGTGTAAAATGTAAATAAAAACAAAATTCAATGATTTGCAAAACTTGTATTTTGTTCACAGTATCAAATAGAAAATATATTAAATGTTAAAACTGAGACTATTCTATTTCATGAAAAGCATTAGAATAGAAGGGATTAAGGGGAGACAGTAATATGACAGAACAGCTGCGGATTGCACTGAGACGAGCTGAAAAGAAGTGGAGGATTCGTTGGTGTTGTGAGTGAGGAAAAAGATGCAAGGTAACGTGTGTTCTAATCATATGATTAAAGTCTTAGGGTCCCTATAGGACAAGTAAGTGGTACTAAAAAGAAAAATTTAGCAACTAACTAGGTTAACTGGCAATAGGTCAGAAACATGATTGGGTATTAAAAAAAGATGGGCAGAGGTTCACCAATCAGCACAAAATTGGATCTTAAAAAACTAAGAGGCACATGTTAAAGCACTCCCATCCAGGCATGAATGCAGAGGCTTCAGAACTTGCCTTGCCAGTACTTCCACTGCTACGCAGCAAAAAATAACTATGGTTGATTCAGCAAACTTCAAAAGTATGAACAAATACAGTAGCTTATTGCTTGTTGTTGTTGCTTGTTGCTGCCAGGGTACAACTTGGTTTAACACAGTAAACCTGCCTGTCAATCACAGAGGTTGTGACGTCACTGCTTTGAACCTGACCAATCACATTAGGGCCCTTCTTCCTTTGGACTCCACCCTTCAAACTGTCAAAAGTCAGAGTGATTTTCGTGAGCAGAATTCAACTTTGAGAGCAAAGCTACATTTGAGAACATGAATCTGCTGCAGCAATTGCCAAGCAGACACTCTTGCGAGTGTGATAGCCGCTTTGTGTGCTTGGGCTGCTGAGTTCTACATGCATGGAATTTAATTGTGTGAGTAGCAATGAATACCTGCACCCGTGAAAATAAATTATTTGCTTGTGATTAAACACTATATTTCCAAAAGTATTCGCTCATTTCCCTTCACTCACATATGAATTTGAGTGGCATCCCATTCTTAATCCATGGGGTTTAATATGATGTTGACCCACCCTTTGCTGCTATAACAGCTTCAACTCTTCTGGGAAGGCTTTCCACAAGGTTTAGGAGTGTTTATGGGAATTTTTAACAATTTTCCAGAAGCACATTTGTGAAGTCAGAGGCTGATGTTGGACAAGAAGGCCTGGCTCACAGTCTTCGCTCTTATTCATCCCAAAGATGTTCCATTGGGTTGAGGTCAGGACTCTCTGCAGGCCAGTCAAGTTCTTCCACACCAAACTCGCTCATCCATGCCTTTATGGACCTGCTTTGTGCACTGTTACGCAGTCATGTTGGAGCCGGACGGGGCAATCCCTGAACTGTATCCACAAAGTTGGGAGCATGAAATTGTCCAAAATGTCTTGGTATGCTAAAGCATTAAGAGGTCCTTTAACTGGAACCAAGGGACTGAGCCCAACTCCTGAAAAACAGCCCCACACCATAATCCCCTCTCCACCAAACTTGGCACACGGCAGTCAGACAAGTACCGTTCTCCTGGCAACCGCCAAACCCAGACTCGTCCATTAGATGGACCAGATGGAAAAGTGTGATTTGTCACTCCAGAGAACATGTCCCCACTGCTCTAGAGTCCAGTGGTGGTGTCAACCTACCACCATGCATCCAACACTTGGATGCAGCTGCTCGGTCATGGAAACCCTTTCCATGAAGCTCTCTGCACCCTGTTCTTGAGCTAATCTGAAGGCCACATGAAGTTTGGAGGTCTGTAGCAATTGACTCTGCAGAAATTTGGTATGTCCCTCAGCATCTGCTGACCCTGCTGTCATTTTATAGAATAGAATAGAATAGAATAGAATGCCTTTATTGTCATTATACAGGATGTACAATGAGATTGGAGGGCCACTCCTGTTCAGTGCCATGTAACAGAAAATCAAACTCTCTAAAATAAAAATATTATGAAAATATTATAATCTAGTATGATCAATATAATCAAGAGATATACAGAAATAAACAATGTGTAAAATATACAAAAAATAGCATGTATAAAAATATATACATACATTGGTGCATCTGTACATTGTAAGAAAAGTAAATATGTGTATACATATAATAATGAAGATGATGAATATTGCACTTGGTGAATGAATATTGCACTAGTGAATGAATACTGGATATTACACAATATAGGAATGTCAGATATTGTTCAGTATGAATAATATAATATTGCACAGTTACAGTGGGTGAGTGTGTGAGTTCAGGGTGGTGATTGCTCTGGCGAAGAAACTGTTCTTGAGTCTGTTTGTTCTGGCTTTGATGCACCTGTAGCGCCTGCCAGAGGGCAGCAGGTCAAACAGGTCAAAGCCAGGGTGTGAGCTGTCCTTGATGATGTTCCTGGCTCTGCTGATGCAGCGGGAGGTGTAGATGTCCATCAGGGAGGGGAGAGGGCAGCCAACGATTCTTTGTGCTGTCTTGACTACCCTCTGAAGCCTGACCCTGTCTGCCTCAGTGCAGCTGCCGTACCATACTGTGATACAGTAGGTCAGCAGGCTCTCAATGGATGAGCGGTAGAAGGTCAGCAGCAGGTTTGAGTCAAAGTTGTTCTTCCTGAGGACCCTCAGGAAGTGAAGTCGCTGCTGAGCCTTCTTGATAACAGCTGTGATGTTATCTGACCAAGAGAGATCAGCAGAGATGAGGACACCAAGAAACCTGAAGGTGTGGACCCTCTCCACATGCTCGCCGTTGATGTAGAGGGGAGCTGGGTCAGTCCCGTGCTTCCTGAAGTCGATGATGATCTCTTTGGTTTTCATGGTGTTCAGTACCAGGTTGTTCTCTGAACACCAGGCTGTCAACTTCAAGACCTCCTCTCTGTAAGCTGCCTCGTCTCCCTTCGAGATGAGTCCGACCACTGTGGTGTCGTCAGCAAATTTGACGATGAGGTTGTTATTGTGGGCCGGACTGCAGTCATGGGTGTAGAGGCAGTACAGGAGGGGGCTCAGCACACAGCTGTGGCCTACCACTTCATGGCTGAGTTGCTTTTGTTCCCAATCGCTTCCACTTTGTTATAATATCACTAACATTTGACTTTGGAATATTTAGTAGTGAGGAAATTTCATGACTGGAGTTGTTGCACAAATGGCATCCTATCACTGTACCATCTGGAATTCACTGAGCTCCTGAGATTGACCCACTCTTTCACAAATGTTTGTAGAAGCAGTCGGAATTCAGTGAATTGGATGGGTGAGTGAATACTTTTGGCAATGTAGTGTGTGTGTGTGTGTGTGTGTGTGTGTGTGTGTGTGTGTGTGTGTGTGTGTGTGTGTGTGCGCACACATTAATTTCAATGAATAATCTAGACAAATAATTGTGATTTCAGTATTGATAAAATAATTGTGATAATCATTATGGCCATATATGTTCAGCCTTGTTTACACACAGAAATGTATTTGCGTTTTCAAGATCAAAGTACTAGCAAACTGCTCATGTTTTACTAGATTCCATCTGTCTTACTTTCCATGTAGCTGTTTTAAAGATGGTCGGACTTGGCGGCAGTACAGTATAGACTGCATAGGACCGTTAGACAGTCAGCACTATACATACATGAAATATTAATTATTGTCTTAACCAAGTACTTCTTGTGGTTACTAATTGTTCAGTGAACTAATTGTGCATATCCCAACCTACAATGGCAGCTTAGCATAAGGATATTTTTTTTTAGCCTTTTGTTTTCGCCCCTAAATGCTGTCATATACGATATACCTTGGTGAAATGCTGGGAAGGTATTGGGGGGAAAAAATGACTGCCTAATTACTACAGAATGGCAAATAGCATAATTTTAAAATGAGATATCTTTCAGGAACCTGCCCTGAACTTTATATTGGTGTGTGCTGAATCAAAGTAACCAGCTTGCTGTAAGTGTTTTTCCTTACCATTGTATGAACATCAAAGAGCCATTGTGATTGTCACCTCATACTAACTACAAAGCTTCTTGTGCAGTTAAGCCCTTTAAACGGCTGGATTTGGGGATGCAAGCTGCTTTTGCTGCACACTTTGGCAGGCAGCTTGTGGGCTGGTGGAGTCTGCTTGCAAGGATCACTAAGACCCAGGACTTCAAACAATAACCAGATATTTTGAAGCCACACACAGAGCTGTGAATACCACTGAGAGGAGATGATGGGAGAATTTACCTTGAGTCTTGCCTTTTTGTTCCCCTAACATGGTGATATTTAGTATAGTCTTAATGTTTTCTTTACTGGCTTGAAAATGAAAGTATTTCTTTTTTTTTGCCACAGCGGCTTTTTGTGACAGTGGAGAGAGGCAGGAAATGGGGGAAAGATACTGGGGAAGACACGCGGGCAAATTGGTGACGGACTGCACTGCAACGCGGCGTGTGTATGTGGTCGCCGGCTTCCCCACCAAACCACCCAGGCGCCCAAAAGTATTTCTTATAGGCTGATAGAGACAGCCAAATACAATGAAAATGAATTGATTAATTTCTGCAATATTAGGAAACCCTCCACAACTTCTAACAACTTCCTTCTCTTTACCATGATTGCCTCAACGTTTTGGGACCTTTAACTCTCCTTGTAGTTCCAACAAAGAATGTGTGTGTTTGTGTGTGTCTGAGTGTCTCTTTCTCTAAATTTAGCAGGTCGGCTGCATAACCCTATTACTACCACTTATAGGGTGATAATGCAGATCAGGGCAGATTACTTAAGAGATTATAACAGCTCTTAAAAAAAGTTCCAGCTGCTCATAATTTTGTGGCAAAATTGTGAGCAGCATTGTAGTGCAATAGCAGTGACACAGCTTAAGTCAAATGTATTTTGGTTTGAGCTTTTTAACAGCTGCTTAAAGCACTGCTTTTGCACCATGTAGTCACATCAGTAACTTCCATTCACCGTTAGCTCTGCCTGTCATATGGAGTGCAACTAACGAGTGCACCAGTGGTGCTCGGTGGAATCATTTGTTTACTTTTGGGTCGCACACCACCAGCTGCTTCATAGCCTGGCTATGCTTGGTGGTTTTTTTTTCTTTTTTTTTCCTCAAGTGAAGAAACACTTTTAGCAGGAACCATTTTCGTAGATATTTTGCAAAGCATTGTGCTTTGTTGGAGGTTGTTGAAGTACCTCCCGTTTTAGATACTATCATCATGATCAGAAGCTGACGTGCGGCTCTTGCTCTCAGACATGCCCAGGCTTGTCTTGTTGTGTTCACTAGGTAACATAATCGCATGGTGTTGCTATAGCAATGATATCATAATATTACATTTTTATATCACATAAAATGTATACCATTACTGTAGTGGACTCTGTAGCTTGAAAAAACTAGTGGACAATATGTATCATAGTGGGCGATATGTTATGGCACAGACGTAATGGCTATACGTACTGTGTGTGATGCATTATTCTGAATTGGGAAAGGTGGGAAAGTTTGAGGGCCCGTGGTGGGCAGGTTGAAGAAGGAAGCTCTGGAATGAATGTGTGAGGGAAGTGAGAGTCTCTATAAACAGTCAGGGATAGAGAATGAACCAGAACACAGGCTGTTATTATGACAGCTTGACATAAAAGTAAATGTTAATTTATCAGAATAGGACTTTTGATTATAAATAATGGGCATCAACAACAAAACTGACAATTTTACCTCTCCAGGTGTGTTTTAAATAAAGTGACAGAACTTTAAGCAAAGGCTACTTACATGCATGTAAGTACTACTTACTTTCACATGCATGAAAAAGTAGAGTTTGGACTGGTTTGGGAAGTTTGTTCGAATCAACGTGACCTGCACTGCGGTTTCTGGGAGGCATGTCCATTTGCACAAAAGGTTGTTTGAGTAGATGCACTTTTCCCTAACCAGGGCCAGCTGAAGGCGTGCCTAATGAGGTCACCTTTAATTCACATCTCAGGTCACTGCAAGAGTGCCAAACATAATCAGGCCCCACTGTGTTTAGTGAAACTTTGAGAACCACAAACAGCCAGAAAAAAACAAACAAAAAAACACTGGAGTGGACTTGATATATGCAAAGGGTAGCAGACACTGCAAGTGTCCCAGTGAAACATAAATTTTGTACAGACAGAAATCAGATCAGAACAAATTAAACACCCATTTCTACATAAAACAATTATGTGCAGTTATGAGGCATTACTATGTAACAACTTGAGTACTGTCATTTAAATTGTTCGGTAAGATAACAAGAAGACTAAAGACTGAGGAATGAATTGCAAATCATAATGTAATTGATCTACTTGTGGTTCAATCATTAGTCAGCTGTTAGAGCTTATAATGTACACTTGAAGTTATTGAATCAAGATGAAGAAAAGGAAGCATTTCTTGTCCAAACCAGACTCATAAACCTAATATAATAAGTGCCTATTGATATATTTATGACTGAAATTGCATAGTTTATGTATTTGCACCCAGCTCACACTGGACCAGAATCCAGTATTTAAGGCAGCTAAAACTGACATGTAGTGAAATGATCATTGTTGTTGTGGTTGTTTTTCTCTGCAAAGAAAATTTCTGTTTTATGCATTCTGGATGACTTGTGGATGGCAGTGATGGGGAGCTTTATATTATGCCACCAGCAGCTGGTTCAGTTCAATAATTTGTTGCTAGAAGCAATTAGTTTTTACCAGAAACCTTCTACAATTAAGTGATGCCACCCAGAAGGAATTTTGCCTTCAAATATTTATTTGGCTGGTCATTTTGAAGCATTACATATGTCTAACTTTAATTTCAGTGCCACTCTATTCTAAAAACTGCCATGCCATCATTTTATCCATCCATCCATTTTCTTCTGCTTTTCTTTTCCAGAGTTGCAGGGGGCTGGAGCCTATCCCAGCTGTCAGAGAAAAATGCTTAAAAGTTAAGCTGAGTTTTGTGCAAAACAAGAATTTAACAAGCTTTTCCTCTCTGGATATTATTAATAATTATGCCCTCATCTTTGCTAATACTGTGATAGCGAGCAGTGTGACAGGCAGAGATGGACCCAATTGCAGGACTCCATAGACAGACATAACTAAAAGTTATTTATTGAGCCACAAAAAAGAATATACAAAATCCTCTTAGGAGCCAGGCATAGAGCATAAGCCGAGGCGAGAACACACGAGCACTCCACCATGACAACACCAACGACGCGACAACAAGCAGAGGAAACACAGGACTTAAATACACCAGGGGATAATGAGGGGAGTGGAAACAGCTGAGGAGCACAGCTGAACATAATTACATTGAGGGGACGGGGGAAGCAAAACTGAACACCACAGACAGGGACCAAATGACTATCAAAATAAAACAGGAAGTGAGACGAGGGAACACAGACGCAGACCTGACACAGAACACCCAGAACACAAGGAACTAGAAAATCAAAACATAACCAAACCCTACAACAAAAGAAACCCAGAACAGACAAAACAAAGCAAAAACAAAACACAGGGTCAAAAGGACCCCGGACCATGAGAAATACAGAATTCTCCCATAGACTTTTCTGATGCCACCAATCAGAATTGGAAGACAGGCTTATTCCTGCCATTTGTGAGCAGCTGGAACTGTATAACTCAACTTCATTTTCATATAGAGACAAAAAAAAAAAATGAGGGCTTGGGAAAAAGTAAGTGAAATTGTAGGATTTCATGGTAAGTTCTAAAAATATGTTTATGTTCTTTGATATATTTTGTAGTTATCTGGGGTCCACAGATAAACAATGCAAAACATATCAAGTAAAAGAATTACTTCCTTCAGCTTGTTAACAATCACGCAAATCATAAACCAATTAAGATATTACATATGCACTGAGTAAATAAATACCATGTAGCAGTAAAAACTGAATTCAAGCCCACATTATACCAGTCTTCCCCAACAAAATTTCCTTCCATAGAAGAGACAGAACAAAAGGAAACAGGGAGCACCAAAGTCCAAAGCAAAACACATTTCTAGGGGTCTACTCAACCATGGGACCAGACAGGGTAGACAAAGCAGTTTAGGGGGCTGCCAAGGCCATAGGACGAGGTCTGGGGGCTGAGGCCCATGGAGGAGATGAAAAAGTTCAGTAGGCAGATCAGGAGGCCAACAGCTGAGATGGAGTAACTGAAGGCTGGCCAGGAGGCCAGTGATGGAAATGATGTAGTCCCGGGTCCAGCCATATGGCCCGCAGCTGAGATCAGGATGCTCTGGAGGCCAAGTGGCAGGCCAGTGGCAGAGATGAGGACACTCTGGAGGCCGTCTAGGTGGCCAACGGAGGAGACGAGGAAGCTCTGGAGGGCAACCGGATGGCCAGCGGAGGAGATGAAGCTGTTCAGGAGGCCATCCATGGCAATGGGGCACCTCCAATGGCTTGGTAGTTAGCCAACGATTTTGATAGCAATGGAACACCTCAGGTGGTCGGCGGTGGAGACCCTCAGGTGGCAAGGCAGGAAATAAGCATTGGAAATGACTTTCCAGGGGCCGGTGACAAAGAAGACATTGACAGTGGTGACAGGACACCTCTTGTGGCTTAGGTGGAGGCCGACGTCAGCGAAGGTGTCATTCTAAGGATGTTGCAGGAGCAATGTTGCAGGAGGTGATAGGACACCTTTGACACAGGCAATGTCGGGCCCAAGGATTCAGGCACAGGCTCAGGACACTCAGGCACAGCGGAAGGCTGCAGCTCCAGTGCAGCTCAGGCTTGGGACCATCTCCTCAGGCTGATGCAGAGGCTGGGGCGAGGCTGAGCCCACCCTGGGAACAGAAAAGGGTGCAGGATTTGGCTGATTCCCACCCACCAACCTGGAAACAGGGACAGGTGTAGGGTGCTCAGTCTCAGCAGGCACCGGAGGGTACAAAAACAGTCTCAAGAGAGACCGCATGTGTGCATGTACTATATACAGTCTTTGGAGGTGCAGGCTGTGAAACAGAAAAAGTCTCTGGTACAGGCTGGCAAACACAACTGACATTCTTTGTCTCTTCTGGCAGAGCAGTGTGAAATTCAGTCTCTGGCATGGCAGACTGAGTTATAAGAAAAGCAGTCTGTTTTTGCAGGTTCAGCAATATTTAACACATTCTCAACATCAGCTGGCATGACGTCTCACTGTGCAGTCTTTAATTTAGAGGTGCAAGGAACTACAGTCTTAGTTATTTTGGGTTAAAAAACAACACAGTCTATGATGGCAGTGGCCAACTTAGACTTTTCACTCAGCACCTCAGGAATACAAAATTCAGCGTTTAACTTGATGACTCGTGAACAGATAACTCAGACTTAGAAATTGTATACTTAGATCCTTGATCTGGCTCATAAACAAATAACCCATTACAGTTATTGGTTTATGCAAAAACAGAACTCTTCACTTGATTACTGTCCAATACAACAACAATAAGCTTAGTCTTAAACTTCTCTGGCCCAGACTCATGGAAAAAGCGATCTTAGAGAGGCCAACATCACCAGATGAAGGCGAGGGAGCAGGCTGAAAGTCAGTCTTGAGTAATGGCAAGGTGTGCCGATGCCAGGAGCCCCACTTCCTCCGGGAAGAGGGAGCCTGTGAATCTGGGTTAGCAGATGCCTCTGATAGGATGAGTGGCATCGCCAAGGCAGACGAGCAGGATGGCATACAATCAGTATAGCCCAGCCACCAGGCCAATGACTGCAGCAGGGTTATCTCAAAAGTGGTGGAGGGGAGCCGGCAGGCAAAGAACCTGGAGAATGAGCAGTCACAGCAGGCAGAACCCACCCGCTCCCACCTCCGAGAACCGCAGAGGAGTCGCGAATGAAGAGGAAGCTTGGACGCAGGACTGTGATGATTGATGCGGCAAGGATGAAGAGTTCTCTGGGTGGAGCAAGGGCATAGAGATTGGGGCAGTAGCTGCAGGAGGATGGAGGGTGGAGATGGTGAGATCCTGTAGCCAATTGGGTAACTGTTCCACTAGGATTCTTCGAGGCTACCTGTTGAATCCTTGTTAGACTGCCTCAGTGTACTCTGGGCATGTCAGTCCCTTGGAAATAAAAAAATCATCTCACGCTCAAAGTGTGAAAACTGCTCCTCAATGCTGATGTCTGCTGGGTCCACAGCATGGTTGAGTCGTTCTGTCAGAGTACAGCAGTGTGGCAGATTAGGACCAAAATGCAGATTCAGGAGGCAGACATGAACTCAAAACAGGCTGCTTTATTGATAATCTCTTGCAGTACAGAGGTGCACACTCAGGGGCATTACAGTAATAAATAATCCATGGAACACTCGGGTAACAAGGGAAGAGTGGAGACAGCAGGGAAGAACAGGTGAACAGAATCAGTCTAACAAGACAGGGGAAGCAAAACTGGAAACAAAGCACACGACATAAGGGACGGGCAAAGTAAAACAGGAAGTACGCAAACATGGAAATGCAGACTTGACAACTCCAGCGGACAGGCACACAGAGGAAATACCATAACACATAAATGAATGTAATACAGAGAAGGTAGACACACTGAGGAAAGAACGCAAAGGAAGAACTAAACTCTAAGGCACTAGCATTGAGAACACAACTAAATATATTTAACGGAAAATACACAAGAAACAATATACAACCTAATGATCTCAGAAAAATAAACAAAACCTCAAAGTCCTGAAAACTCAAAAACACTGAGCAACTGACCAAGGATCCTGAAAAATACTCTTAATCTCAACTAAAAAGATGGACGTTTATTTCAATGTGACATAGCTTGATGCAATACAGTTTTACATTACCTTTACCTACAATGCCTTGGTGTTAGGTAAAGGTAAAATGTCCCATAAATTGCATGTCTGGTATCATAAAAGTATCTCATTAGTATATGTCAGGTGAGAATACAAGTGTGTAAGGCTTCTCAATACACAAATGTTTCTAATATAAAGAAAAAAAATTGTTTACATGCCAGCCTGTCCTCCATCCATATCCATGACAGCCTGGCATGTATCCTGTCCATTGTTCATCAGTGAGCAGTGGAGAACAAGATGGGCTGCTTTGTTTTGAACAAGCAGAATCTTACTAAGATCTTTTTTTATGTTGCTATTGCTATATGCATCTATTGGTTACGCTTAAACAAAAAAGTACTTCTACTTTTGGAATTTTTAGACTAATTTTTTTGAGGTGAAACTTTTTCATGCTTGGCCTGAACATGTAATTTATGATCTTTTTTGGGGTTCATTCTTGCTTATAGAAGTGCATCTGTTTTAGGAATTATCACTGTCATCTGTGTTGTATAGTTCTGTTTTCCGCTCTTCCCAACTTTTATTGGAAGAATCTTTAGCTCACGGCATAATCACACAAACACTGCATTGCTACACATGAAAATGGAAAAGCACTTGATCATTAAAGTTGATTATATTTTAGGACAAAGCAACCTGGCCAGGTCATGTTTGTAAATGAGAACTAGTTCTCAAACATTTTACCTGGTAAAATAAAGGTTTAAAAAAAATACAAAAAAGTTTCTGAATTATGATGCTTTTTTATAAACTTAGCACAAAAAGTAAGGAAATTGTGTTTTTTGTTGATTATTTATTTGTTGTAACAATGCTTTTTGGCAATAAATCTTACACTGTTGGGTTCATTTCCCCTTAAACGGTGCCACATTTGTATGGAAAGTGCATTTGTGGGTTGAGTAGCAGAATTGAGTATGTGGGTTGCACTTCTGAAAAACTTGCCAAATCTTCTCTGTCAGTGCCAAACAGCTTATTCTGCTATTGACTCTTGTTTGGAGCTTCTGGTACCCCAGGTGCTGATAATCAGGCTTGTCATCATTGGAGGCAATCTCAATGCAGAGAGATAACGAGATGAGATTCTGTAGCCTGTGACAATCCCATATCTCTACAGTCTGGGATTGAACTCTATGCTCCAAGATGACAACACTCACCCCCCCCATGTCCTGCCTGCAGTCCTGACCTCAACCCCATCGAAAATTTGTGGGATCAGCTAGGAAGTGCTGTTCATACCAGAGTGACCAACACAACTACATTGGCTGACTTGCACCAAATGCTGGTTGAATAATGGGATGCCATCCTACAGCAGTGTGTGTGACCAAGCTCGTGACCATCATGAGGTGCCAGTCTGTTGTGGCTATGTAAGGTTCATCCACATGCTACTGAGGCTCCTGTTGATTAATTTAATAAATTGTTTAATTGCCAATATGTCTTGTTTCTTCAGATTTCAATCATTCCATTTCGATAAATGACATCAAACAAGAGTCATGTGCACAAATTCATTTTCCTTACAAATGTGGCACAATTTAAGGGGAAATAAACAGGCTTTCCAGTGGTATAAGATTTATTGCCAAGAAGCATTGTTACAACAAAGAAATAATCAACCGAACACAATTTTCCTTACTTTGTGCTACGTTTATTTAACCATAGGCAGAGACATTTTTCCTTTTGTAATTTTGTTTCTTAAAGGGCTTCTCACTGTATCACTTCTGTTTTGTAAGGGTCACTCACGAAGGCCTTGTACTACAAAGCAAGTTCAGTGTACCCAGTGTGTCTTTCTGTTATCTGAATTCACAGGAAGCTGGTTATCAACTCGCAAATTTAACACAGGGTTTCCACTGCGTGATCACATGAAAGAGGTGACGTTATCAGCATCTGACCAATGACAAACATGGATAAGTACCATCAGCAGAGCAGCTGATTTTACAAAGGAAGATAAAACTATAATATTAGAAAAATATAAAGAGGTTAAACAATACAGACTGAAAGCATCACAGCTGCTGCAGACACAGCAGTGGTGTGAGTGTGTGTGAGAGGAAAAGCACTGTATAGTAGTTTAATATTAAACTAATTAAACTAGTTTAATAATTAATATATTAATATTAAACAGTGAAATTTATATTTGTTACTGATCATCTGGAAAATGGAGAGACTGGAGATTCTATTGAAAAATGTATTGGTGCTTTTGGAAATCTCTGCACAGAGGTCCAAGGGATCTTCCAAGAATGGCACTACTTTCCAGAGAACTGATTGGTCAGTAGGTGGTGATTTCATACCTGTTGATGTGCAATCTAGAATTAAGTATCTGTAATCTCGGAGCATAAGTTACCATGACACTCTGCCCTGGTAAGAAGTGAACCCCCCCTTTGCAGTACATGCATCCCAGGGTTAGCCCTGAAGTTACCTGGATTAGACAAAATCCTTCTTTGTTGTACAGGCCTCAGGTTTGTTTATGTCAAAAAGATTTTTAGTCTGTTGTCAGTTAATTAAAGCATGTCTGACTTAGGTCTTCACATGCCGTTTGGTGGCTTTGCTGCAAAATTTGATAAGCAGAAAATTTTTCCAGCTGTAACTCGACCTATAGCCTGTACAATGAAACTGAAGAAACAAAAATAAAATGATGTGGCCGCACAAGTGTGCAGTAGGGGTGTGGGTTTATTCATCTGGGATGTGGGTTAAATGAATCTTAAATAGTAGTAGCTGCATATTGCCATCAGTTTAAGTGACTCTGTTTAAAAAAAAAGTTTCAGCTGTTCTAGTTGGACTTTCCTGACATTTACTTCTTGTACAAAAGAAGTTCAGAGGTGTTAGTATTTTAAATTTACTGTGATCCAAGGAATCTGGCGAGGCCTACTTTTTGAAAACACAGCAAAGACATGAAACTTGGTGAAAAGAATCAGGGGACTGTTCCCTATTAATGTGCCAAATTTCACAGCTTTTTACTGTAAGGTGTAGCAGAAGAAAAGCACTGCATAAGAAAAGCTAGAAATATCGTGCCTTTGCTGCTTGGCCCCCCCAAAACATCATCTTGGTGGCAGCAGGATGACTTTACCTCTCACAAGCATCTTGTCTGAACACCCACACCTCACTTCTTAATCATTAATTTATCCAAGTATTCCCCACAACAGCCTATTTATAGAAGGCTTCACCAAACATCTCTGTGCTCATTTTCAACATGCAGTTGAAGTACAAGGCAGAGTCTAGGTGGTGGTGCAATATTTTCATCCTTTCTCTCAATATGCTTTCCCCTACTTTTTGTTTCTGTTTTACCAATTCTTTCAGATTCTTTGACTATACACAAGCTTTACAAACTATAGCCTGTTCTAGTACACTACAGCATATATGCTGTCATTAAGTAATTGCTGTCAGTTGTTTAGTGTGGTGGCTTTCCAGCTCTGTGGTCCACAAATAGACGTTTCACCACCTTACAGAGAGGCACTCCAAGAAATTAAGAGAATTGCATTTAATAGGATATTGAATTGTGTTCTCTCAGACGATTGTTTTCGGATATGAAAAACATAGCCTCAACCAGTAAAACAGCAACTGTAGCAACATTATCCAGCCAGGGATAATAACTGTTAGAAAGGATAGTGGTGCCATCAGATGTCCATCAGGATGCCCTGCAGATCCCTAATTTCAGAGGCTCGGGCAGCTGTAATTATTTTTTTGTTAATGTTGTATTGAACATGTATTGATAAAATTATAAAATAATCATATTAATTTAGTTGTTCTTTTAGTCTTTGATTACTTTGATTATTCACAAAGCATGTTCAATGCCCCCAACAAGCATTATAAACCCTGTAGAGCTAAAATCAGACTGAACCCAGCATGTGTCTCAGTTAGTGATTGTTCATACTGTGTGCCAGTGATGCATAAATGCACACTGCACACTTACATGTGCATGTGGACAGAATATTTATGGAACAGCACTGACCTGAGTCCTGAATGTGAGCTGGATATATTCAAGTGTGTGGACAATCAAATATTCTATGCATATGTGATTAGTATGCTGGTTTTATAGCCTCCACTGTTCTGGGTTGGCTTTTGACAATATTTTATAACCTTGCTGCCAAAATAGCATTAGCGAGGTCAGCCACTGATGTTTGACAATAAGGTCTGACCTTGATTGGATTTAAGGCCTGTCAAGTTTCTCTTCAGCAAACTGGGAAAACCATTTTGTTATGGACTTTGCTTTAACTGTGGGGATACTAAAGCAGAAGAATGCATTGCTCAAACTGTTGCCACTTTTGGGTAAAAATGTCACAGTATGTTACAGTGTTTACATTCCCCTCAGCAGTAAGTATAAATTTCCTGTATTTGTAATTATTTGACTTGATATTTCAATGAAATAAGTATTTGAAGGAGTTAGAAGAATGATATAGTTAATTTAATTTTAGTTTTTCATGTGGAAGTGAAGGTTTAAATCTTGAGCATGCAGTAAAATGATGTATTGATGTCTCCACAAACAAATGTGGAACAAGCTATCTGTCATTTTATTTCAGCAGTTAAGTGAGTCTCACCTTTGTTCTTTGCATTAGGTTGTACAGAGATCTCTATTTTTTAAGCCACATAATGTATTGCAACTTTTCAGACATGAAATGAATAATATAGCAGGATAAGGTTTGGAAAAATGACACTGAGATTTTTCTTTTTCATTTTATCCAGGCAGATCCATAACCAGATTCTTGTCAATATGCCATCATAATTTGGAGTACTAATTCTCAAATTTAATGATTATTCGACCATGTAAAGCTAAATTGCTAAATATGTTTGGCAATCAACTAGCTATTCTTTCATTTTTATATTAGCTTTGAATCCCAGCTTTGGTTTGTTTTTTTATTTAATCTTTTTAAAAGCTCAGGGAGATAAATAAAGCCATTGATTATCGAACGTGTGTTGTCTAGTTTGTGCTTGAAGAAGTTGTTCCTTTTCCTTGGATGTGGAGCAAAGACAGGCATTCACTACAGAGAAGATTAACAAAGTCAGACAAGTTAAAAATCTAATAGAGAGGAACATCCATTACTGAATGGGCCACCAGTCATGCCAAGAAAAGGCCATTAAGGAAAGCATGGACTCAGCTCCCTGTGGAAAACATTTGCGAGAGGAGCTCACTAATGGGTCAACAGAGAGGACTGTTTTCATCACTCAAACTAATTGGCATCTGTGAATCTGTAGCTTAAAGATGGAAAAAAAGGAACATGCTCAATGATATTGATTGTGTTTTCTGTGAAGGAGTGCAGATGGATGATTTCAGAGTTCAGTGATGCAATACACCTGATGAACATATGAACAGAGGTCCAGTTCAAGTTAAAATGCTGGCTTTACTGCCTTTGAAAAAATGCCTCACCTTTTGCTGCAGATGGTTAAACAGAAAGAAAAGTAATAAGCAGATACAGCTAGAATCCAGAATTAAATACAAATTTGGACAGTTTTAAAGTTTGATGCAGTACTCTGTGTATCAAAATGGTGTCTTCGACCAAACACAGACCACTAATGAGCTCTGTGCAAATTGAGGAGGGGTGCTTCAGTCTCACGGGCCTATTATGTCCTTGCCCCCATTCTCCAGGCCATTCTCTTGATGTATGAGTCCACAGCAGTTATTATTTCCCATATATTGAGTCCCATCACTCCCAAGTCCCCATAATTATTTGTCATTCTCAGTTCCACTTTACTGCGGCCAAAAGCAATGGACAGCAAGCATGCAAGAAATTGAGGCAAGTGAAGTAAAAGATAAACAGTGTTTGCCATGCATCACTGACTGCATCAAATGCATAGCTGCAGACTGCTCAATAAAACTAATCAAACATGAATTTTAAGGGGTATTGACTTGGTTGGATTTGCAAGGGAAAGCAAATTTGCCATTCTCTTTTCTAAGGAAAAGAGAGTGTGTGTGTGTGTGGGGGTGGGCTCATCTGAAGATGGAAGATCAGAAGTCTGCATAGTGGTGCAAGGACAGAAAGGGTACAAGTGTTTTTAACAGACTCATATTTAAACATGGCACAGTCTCTGAAGCTGGATGCCTGTTTATTATATCAAAAGCCACTGCACTCGTTCCAACTTTAAATCTGCACCCACCACACAGTATACACTATCCTCAATTAAAATAAATACAGAGGCCAGAATAAAGGTGCAGACTGGGAACCTGAGTGGGAACAATCTAACAAACCTAAAGTAATAGAAAAATAAGAACTAAAGGCACAAATAACAATACAATAAATAACCAATACAAATCATCTGAAGATACAAGGAAATACAGAATAAGACTGTTAACAGAAAGCTGTAAATAATACAGAACTCAAACATAAACCACATCTCAGAACCAAAATGAATAATTTACAGAAAACTCAAAACCCTTGGTCCAAGACCCAGAGACCATGACACTAGGGAACTTTTTTAGGGTCACTGTTTTTGTTTTCTGGTCCACAGCTTTACTGTTTTGGTTCACCACTGCTTACCATCCACCAATAAACCACTCACAAAAGCCTAGGGGATGTAACTGATTAGGTGATCAATATAACAGATAAAGAGGAAGATAGTTTCTGGAGATGTTCCACTGATTGAAAGCAGTGCAAGTAGTACAGTGAATACTAGATTGTGTTTGCCAGTTAATTATAAATATGAGTTTGGATACATTTAAATTTTTTTGTGAGAAGAAGTGCATGACATTGCTTTTTTTCCAAACTGAGTAATGGCCTTTTAAGCCTGAAAAACAGAAATGCCTCATATAAAATGCAGAAATTATATTATTATAATTTTTTTTTTTTTTTAAAGAAGTTAATTGAGATGATTGGGCCTTTTAAGGTAGATGAGGGCTCTACATCTTTTGCTTCCTCATTTTTCACTGTAATTTTTCAGACTGTAGAAGCTTGATTAAATATCTACGGTTTTTTGTTCCAGCTGCAGCGGCTGAAGCGCTCCCTCTCCTTCAAATCAGTCATACGCAGCAAGAGTGTGGACAACTTTTTCCAGCGCAGCAACGGTGAATCACGGCCACCTTCATGTCTAACTGCCAAATCACCACCACCACTGGGATCTCCTCCCCCCTTCTCTGAGTCCCCACTGGCCTATGAACACTCACCCTCACTCTCCCCATCTATAAGCCCTAACCCTTCGTTGTCATCACGCTCCCCATCCATCAGTCCTTCACTGTCTGGGACCTCCAAAACCCAGCCAATGTCTCAGGCCCAGCCGGTGCAGCTGGTCAAGACCCACTGTTTCCAGGAGCATGTCTTCCGTAGGCCTACCAGCTGCCAACGATGCAAACACACCATCCAAGGTAGGTCAGCTACATTCACTGAAGAAGATGCAACTTTGTTAGCTCAGGCTGTAGGAATTGGGTTGGCTTTTTTGTAGGCAAATGTTACCTGAAATACAGCAACAAGTTGATATTTTTGAGTGTTAAACAATAGAATTTTTAAACAGTGGTTTATTGTGCCTGTCAAGATAATGTACAAAAAGCTCTAAATGATCTGTTTCAGTTTTTCTACTTCTGGGTCAATTTGTACGTCATAGAGAGCGAACATTCCTAATACTAGTAAACCCCTGTGCTACGTACGTGAGACAGAGAACATACAAACATACATACGCTACAATCATTATAGTATTATGTTGTGATGCATCACATTGTGACACACCCTCCTAATCTGACATTCCATTCGGTGCTCAGTTGAAATGTACAAATATTTGTAGGATTTGTATAAAATATTTGTATACGCTATATAGATGTTGGCATTCACAGAGCCCTAGGCAATGTTTATGCAAAGTTTCATCAAGATTCAGCCACTCATCTAGGAGGAAAAAGAGAGCATACAAAGATACATTAGATACATATATTCATATGCTATGATCATTATAGTATGATGGTCATCTCAAGCACAAAGCTCTGGCTTTAAGCTTAGATGCCACACCCACCTGCTCTGCTATATGGGAGTCAGAAGAAAGTTGGCTTATTAAATGGTTTGGTTTGGACAGAACATGAGCTGAGGGGTGCCAAGATAAATAGGGATCATTTTGAACTGTGAAGATGCAAAGTTGCTTGTCTAGAAATAAAAACATAGAGCTGGAAATGAGCATAATAGGTCCCCTTTAATGGGTTAAAGCTCTTTTCTCATAATTACTCACTCACTGTGGGCAGTTGGCAGTCTATTTGCTCGGCAGAAAATGGTCCCAATGAAACCTACCAACAGCAGGCTCTGTGGTCTTGTTTCCTATGTTCATGGCTCCACTGGGAGTTGTTTTGCTTTTTAGTTCTACTGGCATGCTGACCTTTCTCAGCAGTGCTGTTTGTGTAAAGTAGGATATACCAGTTACATTCACCAAACTGGTGTTTTTGTATTCCTTTGTCTTTGGATGGTCACCAGTGTAGGCTATTTTTAAACAATATAAGTTTGTACACAAACGCCATTTCTGAAGGTGAATAATTTAGCCCATTTGTTCTTGCATTTTACACCACACACAGGTCATGGAAACCACAAAGTATGTGAGTGTCAGAACTGGTTTATTTAATGCTTGCACTACGGGACCCACAGTGAGGCGCACGTCTGGCACACCTCATTTTTGCTGCCATTAGAATTCAAATTTCAAACTAAAAACTGATTAAAAGCTACAGAAATATCAGCTAACAGGCTCCAGTTTATCAAGATGGCCGCATGTAAAAGTGTATTGTTTGGTGTCAACGCAGGAAACTCCAAGCAGGGGCTACGTTGTAAATCCTGTAAGATGGCAACCCACCTCTGGTGCTCCTCTGAGCTCTCCCAGCAGCCCTGTAATGGCAAGGTAAGTAGACTTCAGATTAAACTATCAGGCTCTTTGCGCCTCCATCAAACACTTACACTGCCTACATAAATTAAATGATCACATAAAGTTTCACTAGAAGTGTCTTAAATTCCCAGATTTAAAGAGATCTGACATTACCGGTCATACATTTGAGGGATTCAGAGTTGTGAAGCACTACTTAAAAATATATTATTATTTTTATGATCAAGTGGAAGGGAATAATGCCCCCCTGGAGGATGGAACGTATTAGGATAAAATATTTACTCAATAGCTGGTTGTCTTAATATTAATATTAATTTCATGTATCTTAGTTGCTTTGCTCTTTGCTGCCATCATCTCCAAGCAGCTCAGCTTAACATGGGCAAAATTTTTTTGTCAGGGTAGCTAATTACATTTCTATATTATGTGTTATTGCACAGAAAATTTCCTGAAAATGTGCATGTTCTCTGTAGAATAGAGAGTAATACAGAATGCATTGTGCCAGCAGCTTTAGACAGCATCTGGATGCTGTAATTGTCTCCCAGTGAGCTGGCATAGTGTTTTGTCCTGGTAATATGCTTAGCTTCAGAGCCCCCGTCTTGTTAAAAGAGGATAAAGCCTTTTTCAAACCAGCAAAGACAAAAAAGTATGGGTTATAATTGGAATGTTTATTGATCATGTTTTTTCACAGTAGACTGAGACTAGAAAGGTGTGAAACATGAGGAAAAAGCTGTGGATGACACTGAGAGTATACGTGGCCACATTCCAAAATTTTTCACTCTGCCTTTTTGTCCTTCCTCACGCATGTGCTGCTCTTCTCGTATGACGTGCTCTTCTCTTCCTCGCTCTGCATTTCCTTCCTCCCTTCTCAACTCAGTTGGAAAATCAATATCTCTCTGTACCAGCTGGTCTGGCTAATTCACTGTGAAATTCAGTGTGTTTGAGGCGTACAATCCCTTGAGGATATGACACGGCAGGCTTTCGCCAAGCCTTCGGCAGTGTCCTTTTCGATCACTGCGCAGTCATCAAAGCAAGGATTAGGCATTTTACTGAAACTGAATGGAGTTTGAGGCTACATCGACGTATATTAAAGGGTTCACTGACTCTCAACCGAAGCATGTCGTCCAGTGCTTTTGTGTACAAATAGACTGCTTGTGAGGTGCTTAGCAATGTAAATTAAAATTAGATACCAATTAATGTGTTGCAGTTTCTCAGGTACAATTCCTAATTTGATCTGAAATTCAAAAAAATGTGGGAGGGGAAAATTAAAGTGGTAAAAACTCATATGTATGTAGGTTTCCAATGTTGTACACGTTATTGAGGTTAAGTCCTCGAGAATAAGGGCTCTGGTGCACTCATAACGCTTCACAGGCTTGAACTCCACTATCGTTTAAGGAAATTTTAAAATAAATTTATAAAGAAAAACTAATCACTGAAGGTGTTGTACATTTGTTTATCCATTTTTACATGTTCATTTTTTTTTTTTTTTTGGATGGTTGTTAGATATTCTTGGTGCTGTGTTGAGGCTTTCCTACTGACTTCCTACAACACCTACTGGACATGCATGTAACAACATTGATCTCAAATGCATTGCGTGTGGAATAACATGAGATACACCCCATTCTTCAATATATTTATCTGTTCTGGGGGAGCAGCCAGAAAAGCAAAAATAATTGAGTCTATTGATAACTCCATGGCAGTGTATAGGTACTGTTTTATATGTTTTGCCTTCTTGACTTGAAATAGATCAGAAGTGATGCCAGAAAGAAAGCTGCAGTGTGATATTGTTTGTATAACTCTCAGTCAAGTTGCACTCATTTTTTAGGATAACCTGGGCTATGAGATTTTTTATGCTACAGTAATGTCATATCAGTGTTATAATAGGCATATGACCATAAAGAAGAAAGGAGAAAAAAAAGTCTCATAAACATTTATTCAGGTCACATGAAGAAAAAAATTAACAGTTAACAGCTTTTTAAAATTTGTTCTCCTGGGTTTGAGTAATGAAAAAATTCTTGTGCATTTGAAGGTTAAATGAGCATTATTACACAAGCAAACCAGGCAAACAAAAAAATCTGAAAAAGTGGCTTAGACCTTAGAAAATACAAGAGAAATATTGATGACCGCACTTCCCTTGGCTTGTTCTCAACCCATTTGCTGAGTGCACCAATATATGACCAATTACTTTAAAATATCTCCAGAATCGAGCAGCTTTAAATTGGCTTGGAATCATGACAACTTTTTGCTAATCAATGCTAATTTGAATTGAACATGTATTACAGATTTATTAGAACTAGGCCTGCTGCATTGCACAAGATTGTTGTTTCTGCAGGAAGTCTTTATACCGTCCAGCAATCAGGGTCAAGTTTTGATCTTAAATAATTGTTTCAGCTTCTCCTCTCTTAAAGTGTAAGCCTTCCCAGTTATCATCATCACAATATATTGTGATACTTCAGATTTTCTCAAACAAATATCTGTGTTCATTTAAAAGAAAGTATGATAATTGATGCTAATATATACGGGCTTGGTGAAAATTAAAAACTGTCCTTGTGTTAGTGAAAATAGGTACGTGCTGAGCGATGCTTTGCTTGCTTTTAAAATAAAGAGATGTGCATAGAAATTTAAGCTACTGAGTGATCCAAGACTGGATAAATAAAGATATTGTTTGATGTTGATGTGAAAGAAAGATGTTTAATACTGAAAGAATGTTTTGAGCACATCAGTTTATTTTAATTAGGAGCACTTGCTGAATAGTTGAGCCCAGTTGTCTCTCAGTAATTAGCAAAACCATGAAAGTGAAGCATTTGCCATGTTTATTTACATAGAGCTTGTTTATTTATTTATTTATTTTTGTCTAGTTTCCTATAAGAACCTTGTGATAAAGAGATTAAAACAAGGATGTTCAAGAAAAAAGAAGGCATCATTAACAGGACTCTTGGCCAGATTGTTTCTGTGTGCTAACAACACATAACAAGCAGCTTAACAGCATAGATTTAAAAATTGCCAATTGAACAGCAAATGTGCTAAGTATTAGTCTTATATTTGAATTGATTTAAGTGTCATTTCAGTTTTGATTGATGGACAACACCTGTAGTTAGTATTCTTAACAGGAAATGCACTTTAATACTATAGATCATATAATTCTTGGAGTAAAATAATATATATTCATTGTTAATGAGGAACTCTGGCAATTTTGGGCCTTTATCCATCATTTTGAGATCCAATCATAGATAGTAAAAAGATGGATGTAGCTTCCCGGCCTGAAAAGTGAAGCCAGTGCAGAATGACCATGGGCAACACGCATGATTAGAAAGAAACTTCTAGTCCTATAGAAGTCTATAGAAGAAAAGACTTGACCTCCAGTGACTTTTCCTGTTGCTTCTGGGCTCAGGACCATCTGGGCTAATGACAAACCATTAGCCAATGAGCATGCAGTTTCAGACTCGTTTCTGCCCCTTGCTCATCAGTTCCAGATTTAAAACACCAAGATGGTGACAGCAAAAACGGGACGTCTGAAACCAATGCGTGACGTCACAGTGGGTGAGTGTGTCTACACTTTTGACTGGTGCTGTATACTGTCTATGGATGCAATTTTTTGCTGAACACAGCATGAGTGTATGACTAATAGCAGAGCATAGTGGACGAAGTCACCTCACTGGGAAGGTGTGCACCTGCAGCATTCTGCTTCTTTTTTGTTCCTGTACTTCCTGCAATATTTTAACCTGATCAGAAAGCACAAAAATGACCATTGTTTTGTTTTTTTAGACACATCGACAGCAATAAGTGCTAAGCACACTGACAAATAGATTGCACTTTCACAATAAAAGTCAACTCTGTTTTTCCAGTTAACTGCCTTCAATACCCTTAATGTTAAGATGCAGCACTGGTAAAAATTTGGTTTGAATTGTCTTTTTTTTTTCTGTGACTGTCACCACAGACATCCAGTCTGTAATTCAATTCAATTCAATTCAATTTTATTTATATAGCGCCAAATCACAACAAACAGTCGCCTCAAGGCGCTTTGTATTGCGGGTAAAGACCCTACAATCAAAAACAGTAATAATCCAAGTAAATAAACTGCAGTACTTTCATTAGTGGGCCATAGGTTTGATTTGACATGTGTTTAGATATTTACATGAATGTGCATTTTTGACATTGCCCCTTTACTGTTCAGTTTCATGCAGTCTAGAGGTGACAGTTCTTTTTTGGGAACATGATGGCCAGAAAGCCGCCATCATCTCTCTCTGTACCTTAAAGCAGTATTTCACTTTTGAATGACTTCTGTACTTTCTAGATGATCTACCCTCAAATATATTAAGACAGCTGCCATATTGATATATGTTCTTTAAGGATTTTTGTTTTTAGCTGTATGTCCTACATTAAATCATTAACAGTGATACTGGCATGAGTATCACTGATTTCTGATCTATGTGGAATATTTTACATATAAAAATATAGTTTTTTATGAGATTGCATCTAAAAACAGTACAAAAGTGTTGTTTTTGAGAAGCTCGGCTGTGCACAAAGAAATTCAAAGAATAAAGACATTTTCCTGATGACATATTATTTTGAGTATATATCACAAAAAAGACAAGAAAACAGGAAAGGTGATCACAGTGCTTAAATAAAGCAGAAATTCTTTGTAAACCTTTTCTATTTGCAACCCTTTCATTCGGTAGCTAAACATATTTCTTTACTAAATAAAGAAACACATAAATAAAGAAAGAAAGAAACACAATCAGATATCAAAGGAGTACGGTATCTGATCTGTACTGGTTGATCTGCAGATTCACAGTAACAAACCTTTGTGGTGCATTAATACACAGACCACCTGATTAAATGGTCTCTAAGGCAGATATGAAAAGGGTTGTCATACTTCACAAGGCAAACAGCAGTGTTTGGGGACAATTCACCAGCAAATCAACTAATGTTTAGTGTGGTGGTAATACGCTTTGCTTGTAAACATCAGGTTATTAGAAGTTGACTTGTTACTGTCAGGTTTATGTTGACTGTCAGTGGTTATTCAGGGCGGTCAATACTGAACCACTGCCTGCTCATTCATCAGGAATACTTTCCTTCCTTCTGCAGTCCATAAAGTGAACGTCTCAGATAATAAAATAACTTACATTTATTTTCCACTAGAAAGGGTGTTCAAGACACAGCATTGGCGTTAGTATGTGTCTTTGATAAATGTTCTTTCATTCACAAATTTTTTCACACTCATTTTGGCCACATTATAAGGTTCAACTCTGCAGTCTAATGTTTTCTTACATGACATCCCACCTGTAATATTTTACTTTACAAACGTCAAAATTCTTTGCTGAGATGGTTGGGAATGTGTAAATAGGGTTTTGTTGTGTTAAAATAGTCACATTACATATTGTTTTGTGTTTCTATTTTTTTTTGTACATAAGTACATAAGGAAAGCAAAATATTTCAGTTTGTATGTTTGATATACTGTACTCTACAATATTGTCATAGTCACATCACTGCTAACCTTTATAACTGAACTGAATAAATTAAAGTTGTGTTAAAGCCAATGGCAACTCAGTTGTGCACAAGATGTTGTTTATTGTCAGTGCTTCTGTTACTGCTGACTCGTCTTGTATGGATGGATAAATCACGGTTAGCTGGCCAACAGACTTGTGATTTACTCCACCTCCAACCCTCCCAGGCTCTTACTGCA
The DNA here is from genome assembly GCF_007364275.1 of Archocentrus centrarchus. NCBI lineage: Eukaryota > Metazoa > Chordata > Actinopteri > Cichliformes > Cichlidae > Archocentrus > Archocentrus centrarchus. The sequence goes on along the minus strand of NC_044364.1, from coordinate 13,291,631 downwards.
GAAGTCTTTAATCACAGACCATTATCTATTTTTGTCAAAAATTGCCACAGCCAGTGCTTTGAATCACCAGGAGATATGTGCATATCTCTGTGATGCCAGTGGCATCTGACAGAGCAGTTTGATGTGTTGCACTATGACAGAAAGCCTAAACATTTTAGACATCGTGAAAATAGACTTTGCTGGCATTTTCCTTTAATAATAAATTAATTTAAAAAATTACAACCTTACAAATAAGGTACGTATGTAGAAGAGCATCTCTGAACACACATGTCGAACCTTGAAGCAAATGGGATACAGAAGGAAAAGATCACACCAGGTGCCACTCCTGTCAGCTAAGAACAGGAACCTGAGGCTACAATTTGCATGACCTCATCAAAATTGAACAATAGAATACTGGACTGGTACTTATATAGTGCCTTTCTACTCGATTTGAGTGCTCAGAGCACTTTCTACTACAAGTCTCATTCACCCAGTCACACACACACATTCATCCAGTGCTCTAAGCACGTTTCTCCAACATTCACAAATGCATATTCATGCTCCAGTGGATGCCTTGGGGGCAACTAGGACTTCAATATCTAGCCCAAGGTTAATTTGACAGATGGATTGTAGAAGCTGGGGGTCGATCTACTGACCTTCCAATTGGTGGACAACACGCTTTACCACTTAAATGGTAATTGTAATGTACTGGTGGAGTGCATGATATTTTCTTGGCACACTTCGGGCCCCTTAGTACCAGTTGAGCATCATTTAAACTCCACAGCCTTCCTGAATACTGTTGCTGACCATGTCCATCTTTTACCATTTAAGACCACAGTGTGCCCATCTTCTGGTGGCTGCTTCCAGCAGGATAATACACCATGTCACAAAGCTCAATTTAAGTAACATTTCTCCCTTCCTCTTTCCTTCTCTTCCATTTCTCTCCTCATATGCCAGACAGGAGCTTTTAAGAGAAACTTCAGCTCTCCTCTCCTTACCACTGATCCACTGGGTGTGGTTAGAGAGGCTCCAGCTGCGCAGGGTGAGTGATGGAAGCACAGACTGATTTATCTCAGCAGCAAATAACTAGACTCAGAGAATGACTAATCACCATGTCTGTGGCCTTCAGTCCTTTATACATGAGAGATGACTGTGTATGTGTTGGGTATGTGTATGTCAGTATAGCATCATATATAAAACTGCACATATTTTGCTCTGTGTCTTTTTCTCTGTAGAGGCAGATAATAACATTGTTGATCCTGTGTATGAGGCACTGCGCTATGGGATGACGCTGGCTCAGATGAGTCAATCCAGCATTGGTAGTATCTCAGAATCACCCTGTCACGAGGTATAAAGACACACAGGCCCACAAACACACACAGACACACACATAAAATATGCTGACAACCTCCATCAGCAAGAAAAAATGATGTTGACATTATTTCCTGCAAGAATATTGTTGACTGTCTGCAATCCTGTCTTTATCATAGGGAGAAAAACTGCAAGATCAACTAGAAAACCAGCCTATACCTGAAGAGGAACACATCCCAGGAAGTAAGTCAAATGATTTCCCTTTAAATTTCTAACTGATATTGAACTGAATACAGGAAATGAAATGCCTCCAATAGATTTTTATTTTCACTCCTGGATAAAACTTTGTCATGTTAAGATCAATTGAGGAGTTACATTTTTTAAAAATCTGAATTTTGGTTTACTCACATTTCTCTGACCTTCCTAAAATATTCCTTTTTCAGCACCAGTTTCCTTCTGTGTTTAGACTTAGAAAACACTCACTCAAACTTAGATATTATGGGCTGTTTTGTCATCACTGTTGGGTAACCAGCCAAAACTCCAGGAAATCACTGTGCCCAGCCAAGAAATAGTCCTTTGCATAAACCCCATTTTTAAAAGGCAATTTTTTATTTTATACTAACACTAAACAAATGAGACTCAGAGTGCCCATGTGTGAGATTTAGAGCTGCTGGTAGGTGTATTTTATTACTTTTTTATGGGGGTAAGTTTGCTGGTTTTCCTTGCTTCTGGCAGCTGGGTTCTAGTTTCACATTGCCTTACTTCAGACTGGTATTGATTGTTTCCTAAAAAACTAAAAGTATTCCTTATTAAAATGTCTTTGTCTACAACTATCTGACTGCCTTCTGACAAAAGGGGAAAAAAATGAGCACCAGGATAAGCAGTACGTACTTCCTGAAAATGATACTGTAGCATATCGTTGATGGATTGTTCCGATAATCTAGAATGTTTCTTTATAAGAACTTTAGCGCATAGGTGGCACGGTGACACAATGGGTAACACTGTTGCCTCACAGCAAGAAGGTCTGGGTGTTTCTGTGTGGAGGTTTTGCATGGGTTTTCTCCAGGTACTTCGGTTTAATCCCACAGTACAAAGATATGCAGTTAGTGGGGTTAGGGTAATTGGTGATTCTAAATTGCCCATAGGTGTGAATGTGAGTGTGGATGGTAGTCTGTGTCTCGTACCCTGCCTCTCGCCCTATGAAAGCTGGGATAGGCTCCAGCCCCCCACGACCCTGAGGAGGATGGATTAATGGAACTTTAGAGCATCTCTATACTCAGCTGAAACATGTAAATGTACAAGAAGAAGAAACAGCCTTTATTGTCCCACAGAGGGGAAATTTGGGTGTAACAGCAGCCGCAGTTATTATAAATATAAATAAAGATATAATAATTCACACTATTAAGAAAAGAATATATATAAAATCAACAAACAATATTAACCTTAATACTACTAATAATAATAACACTATATACAATGTGCATGATGTGCCGGACTATTTACAGTATATTATATATTATCCTACATTGTGTAGGCTATTGTGGTTTTTGTTGGGAGCAGTGATGGTTATAAAGTCTTACAGCTGCTGGGAGGAAGGATCTGCGGTAACGCTCCTTTGTGCATTTAGGATGCAGCAGTCTGTCACTGAAGGAGCTCTCCAGCTCAGCAACAGTTTCATGCATGGGATGGGAGACCTTGTCCATCAGTGATGTTATTTTGGTCAGAGTCCTTCTGTCTCCCACCACTTGCACTGAGTCGAGAGGACATCCTAGGACAGAGCTGGCTTTCCTGATGAGCTTGTCTATCCTCTTCCTCTCAGCTGTAGACAAGCTAAGAAAGAACCTCCTTTTGGACCAATACATTATACAATTTGAGTTCTTAAAGAACAAATGTTGGGCTTCTTAATACATTCTGACATGTTTCTGGTAAAGAGCAATTGCAAACTAAAAGTCAAAGAGTTAAAGGACCGTATTAGCATAATATATAATACAGTGTAGCAGTGGTGTGTGTCTACTTCTGTACTTTTCCCTCTTTGACTTTAGTCCCAGGAGAAGAGATCATCTCTGTTTATACTGCTACCACTTTACAGTAAATGACCTTCACTTCTTGCTTGATGTGTTTGCAAGAGTGACAAGAGCTCTCCCTCTTTCTGTATCTTTTCTTTCTTTCTCTTGCACAACCACTCTTTCTTGAGTTTTCCTCCTTTTTTCTATGTGACCTTTCTTTGCCTCATGTGTATCATCTTTCTTTGGTTTCTTTTCCCTTTGCCTCTGTCTGTGTCTGTCTCTCCAGTGCTCACCCCTCCTGAAAGCGAGAAGGCAGATTCAGAAGAAAGGGTCAGCCTGAAGGTGTGTAGTCAGCATTCCTCTCTTATTTCAGCTTATTTTTCTTGGTACAAATGCACCATGTCAACCCTTTTTAAATTTTCCTAACTTTTCACTGAATTTCATGCTTCCTCAAGAGGAACATGCAGAAAACAATCTTGAAACCTCCATCTGGTTTTTGTCTTTTTAGACTCCAAAACGAGTAGAGGTTCACTCCATTCACACCTACGTGGCGCTCTACAAGTTTCTGCCTCAGGAGAAGAACGATTTGGAGCTGCAGTTAGTAAAATTTCTTTGTTTACTGTATGTGTTTGCTTGTGTGTCATTTATTGTCAGAGTGTTCGGTTTAGAGAGAGGAGAAAGTGTATACCTGGACAAAATTTTACTGACATTCACCCACCATCTGCCTCCCCAGCAGGATGATTGTAGGGGGTTGTGGGGTTCAGGTTGGAAAGGGAGAGCGTGCTGGGAGGTCAGGAAGGACAAACAGCTGCATTGAGTGTATTGCAGAAAAAAAGGAGTCTTTGTATATTAGTAGGTGCAGGAAACTGCTGAGTGTGGAATGACACTCAACACTAAACTGGCGGATACATCTGTGCAAAAAGACAGCACATCAGGCATTTCTTCACATGGAAAGCAGTCCACTCAGAAAGCACACTTTACTTAACATTGTTGGCTTCATCACTTAAACTTTAGTGTAACTCTACTTAACTCTGACTCCAACTTTAGTTAAATGTAACCCCACTTTTCTTGGGGTCTCAGCATACATGTTTATATGTGTACTGTGCTACATCAGGTGCCTCTGCCCCTCACACAAAAACTCAGAGAAACCAATATCTGTTCTAGATTGGGAATTGCAAAAATGCATGATAGACAAATATTCTAATCCATCCATCTATAGAGACAGAGTTTATCAGACATCAGAGACATGTGATGTAATTTTGTTGAGAAGCATGTAGTGACAAGTCAGAAGTGATACGTAAATACTGGTTAGGTCAATCTGTGAAGAGTGTTGTTGTGACTTTTAATGGAAAACTGACTAAAGTACAGATTTAGGCATGAAGCCAGCAAGTTTAGTTGCCTTCACACTAATGGAAAGGAGCATGTTTCAGGCTATTTACAGAGTTATACATAATAGAAGATGGAACAAAAAAGTAGGCAAGTCAGTTTTCTTTATATAGCATATTTAAAAAACATCAAGACACTAATGGTTGACCCGGAGTGTTTTCCATTTGAGGCAAACACACACACACATAAACAGAGGAAGTAAGCTGTAGTGATATATGTAGCAATACCAAATGACGGCAACATCAAGAAGGAACATCAGAAGCTCGATAAATACCAAGGGCTCAGAGAAGAGCTAGAGAGGATGTGGTGAAGGTAGCAGTGGTCCCTGTGTTAGTAGGAACACTCGGGGCAGTGACCCCAAACTGGGAGAATGGCTCCAGCAGATTCCAGGAATGACATCCATGATCTCTGTCCAGAAGAGCTCAGTCCTGGGAACAGCTAAGATACTGCACAGGACAGAAGTGTTTTATATATGGCATGGAATCCTTTTGCCTTATAAAGTATGAGATGCAAAGTGGTCTTATTTAAAAAAATTATTATAACAATATCTTAATTTGTGCACAAATGAATTTAACCCCTTAACACACACTGGCTTGAAAGTGGTCAGTGATATTCAGCCGCTGTATACTGAAAGCCATTTTCAGTATTGTGAATCACAATTGAAAAAGTCTAAATGGTTTACAACTGTGTAAAGACACCAGTACAACAGTGGTTCCTTTGTGATTAGAGTTCATACACAGCAGAAGTATAGTGTCTTACTTTTCCTGGTGTCTATAGGGGCACACATTTGTTGAATCACTATGTGAAGCACTCGGTTTTCACTGTATTTATCTAATACCAACGACAGTTTATCTTTAGTAGTTTTAGTAAAAATAGGATGAAAAGAAACGTGAATGTCAGACTTAGCACTATTGATTTGAAAACAGTAAAAATCCCCCTTACGCACTTCACTGCACTTTGTTCGATCCGCTGTTTTCCCTGCAGGCCTGGCGACAGAATTCAAGTCACAGATGATTCCAACGAGGATTGGTGGAAGGTGGGTTATATAAAAAAAACCTTTATATTTAAATGCACTGAAGTGCTGTTTATCTACTGAATCATTCAGAAGCATTATATTTTCTTTCTTTTTATTGAGCAAGTGCTTTTAGTAAATAAAACATTATCACTACAAATCTCCAGATTGTCTGAATAGATTTGACAGAACTGTGCACAAACACAGCCTTCAGCTCAACATTTGAACTTCTTCCTTTCAAAGCTGAGCTGTTTGGTCACAGTAAGGCTTAAAAGAGCTGGTGGATGAGCTTGAAGGAGGGCAGGTGCGACTGTTAGCAGAGCTAGTTAGCATGAAGAGGACAGATTGCAGTCTGATTTAATGAGACAGCAGAAGATTTTAACCTTCAACAAAAGGACAGACAAGTCTTCAGGTGAACAAAACATCAGGGAAAAGTAAAAGACTGTATTATTCAACACAGTGGTAGCACAGTATTTTTCTACAGGCAATTGTAGTTAACTAAAAAGCATCAGTTAAATTAATTAAAAGATCATCAAGGGGCTCAATTAAAATTTACTATAAAATAGTTTAGTTGGATTTAATGTTTTCTTCATAAGGAGTTCAAACCAAGTTACCTGAGAACAGTCTTTGTGAATTAATTTAAAAACAGTATACTATTTCATTCAAAATGTGTAAATTTATGCAGGACAGACTACAGATTTCAACTACACGCTGCACAAACAGTGCTACTGTTATTTCAACTGCAATTAAAAACATACAAACCACCTTCCAAAAGAAATACTTAAACTCTGCAGAAATCTGCTGTTTCCCTTTATATATGCGTTTAGTTTAAGCAAGGGCTCAGTCAAACCAGCAAAATGGATAAATTTTGAGTTGTGTGACTCCAGCTCTCCTGGGTTTTGCATGCTTGTGTGCCAGAGTCTCTAAAGAGAATAGCAGGGGATTAGTGCTTCACAAATACAAAAATGCTTTTTGGTCTAGTGGCTCTGTTGCTAATTAGGGAACAAAAACTGAAAAATCTCTTTATTTCAGATTTCTTGCTAATTGTGATGGTTCATTCAAATTCAGTTTTCTTATTGTGGTACAAATGTGATGGAGATTTAGGGATTGTCAAAGGAAGCTGCCCCTGAGTATCCTGCTCATGTTGGAACATAAGCAGGCTTGATTTGAAGTAATTTACCTAAACTCATCCATCCATCCATTTTCTTCTGCTTATCGGATCAGCAAAATCTACTCTTATATTATAATTATTGAAGAGCTGTTTCTATTTTCCTCCAGTCTGTCCACCTCAGAAAAAGACAGAAATATCTGCTTATACTAACAGGCTAAATGTTTGTATATGTGTGTCCTTGTTTGGGTGTGTTTACCAGGGGAAAAGCAGAAACAAGGTGGGATTTTTCCCAGCCAATTTTGTGCAGCGAATCCGCCCTGGTGAGCGGGTGTGGAAGGTCACCACTGGTTTCCACGGCAACCGAGACAAAGGCCAGATGACTGTGAAAGAGTCCCAGGTGAGACCATTAAATACACAGTTTTTCTCACACTTTTAATCTATGCAAATGAATGCAGAAAACTGCTGAGTTTGCAGAGGACTGCATGTTATGCCTTTTTTTTTTTTTTTTGCCTCAGTCCAGAAACTCACATTTCTCTGTCACTTGCCCCTCCGCCTGCTTCGTTGTCCTCTCTTCCCGCCTTTCCTCACCCTCTGACACTCCCTCTGCAGATCTGTATCGGGAAAAACGAGGAGATTGACGGTTTCTTCCGGCTGAGCAGCGGGAAGAAGAGGGGCCTGGTTCCTGTGAAGTGTCTGCTAGAAATATGATGGCACTGCTTTTGCCTTGACCCTCACAGGAGTTCGCAGTGATGGAGGAATACTCAGGAGCGTTTCGCCAAAACCTCACTGATCACCAACCACCCACCTCCATCTCTAAAAAAGTGGCAGTGAAAGCAGTGTGAGTGGAAGATAACTCACAACTTTGCTTTTTACTGCAGTTTGAGACTTAAAGGATGCGGGGGCTTCTTTGCAGTTATTTAGAGCTACTTTTCTTGTAGCACAACTTTACTTTTTTTATACCCTCACAAAAGAAATGTAGCATTATGTGGAAGAGGATAAGTGCACAGGAAGTCTGCTTACCTCACTAGCCATCTCCACTCGTCATTCGTTTGTTAAAAAGAAGAGAGGACTTTTTAATTATGATGTCAAGGCTTGTCCAAGCCTAAAAAGACATTGTAAGAAAACTGTCTTAATTTAATTGTTTTTGTAGAGAAAACAAGACATTGTGAAAGTCTCCAGCTGTTTATTGTCATGCGTAGTGCAAACACTTTTTGGTTGGTTGTTTGTTTCAAATCCTGTTAAACCGACTGGATTTAATAGATTTAGCTGAGAGTATAAACCATAATAACTTTTGGATGTGCAGACTGCAGCTCGAATTGAGCACATTTTCCATCGTAATATGAATTGATGATATGGATATGTGTCACTCCTGCTCTGACTAGAAGAATTTGAAGATTCAGGTATTACATAATGTAAAAATGAAAGTCTTCTCTACTACATCTTTTGGTAACAACACACACAGATGCTGAGATTTTTACATTTCAGACTGCTCTCCGGTGGTTAGAATATGGTACGTGTGTGCTCTTCACAGCTCTGATGTGACAAATGCTTTGTGTGCACCTTGGGGAGTTTCTTTGTCAGTATGCCCTTCAATCGCACTTTCTGTACACAGATTTCATAATTCACTCTGTTCAGTGTAGCCCAAAAAAAAAAAAAAGAGTCTGCTTCCTGTCATTATATACCAAGTGTTGTCTATCTGTATGTAATGTCCTGTAATATCCGCTGTCATATCTAGCTGTGCACTTCAACACAAGGATGGCGTTGCTGTTAGGAGTTTTTGACATGCTCGCTTTTCCTCCTGGGCAGAGCAAAGAAATAATCCAGGATGATTTATTAAACTCTTCCAACTTTCAGTCTTTTAGAAACCCATGCACCAAACCTCAGCGGCAAAAGGTTAATTCTTTAAATCAACAGCTAAACTTTCTCCCAGCGCACATAACTGATAAGTGGTGAGGAAAGATGATAAAAGGCAAAAACACCTCACAACATTAGGTTTCATTAAAAACAATAAGGCAGTTACAAACTGCCTTGGTTGTGGCAATAACTGTAAATACATTTATGACAGTATTTGTAAATAGCCTTAAAAATATTGTATAGACTGGCTCTGAATAGCACTCTGATTAAGAGGTTTGCAGCTATCCAGAAACCAACTAAGGGCATTAATTTCACACTTATAACTTAGAAGAAATTACTATTTATTGTCTTACTTATATATGTATGCATCTCTTTGCTCAATTAACAACTATCCCTGTCAGCACAAGTCTTTTAAGATACTATGCACAACAGTTCTAGTCACTCACTTTATTTTATACTCAGCTTATTTCCAATATAGCCACACATGTGTCAGCGTGCTTTTGCAAGGATATGAATTGGCATTTCTTTTTACGTCTTAAATCAGTCTGCACCATGCTACTCTTAAACATTATCGTCACAGACTAGAACCAAAATTGGCTCAGGATCAGTATTACCAGGTGAATCTCAAATCTAAATGCGCACTACCAGGCTAGTTCTCTGCATGGCTAGCTACTCTGTGATCTTCACAGCTCTCAATAAAGTCAAATGAACTCTCACGTGCTGTCTTTTTTTCTTTCTTTGTTATCAGGTGTTGTGCAAGAAAGAGTGTGCAGAGGGAGGATTTAGTTTGTGCAGCACTAGTTCTTTGCAAATTTGTGGTTTTGTCAACAGAGGCACCAAACTGCTCCTTTAATTTAGGGCCTTTGACTCTTGAGCAAAGCGTTGGGTCTTCTCAGTACACTTTTATATCACTAAAAATTAGAACCATCAGGAGCTGTTAACTTGACAAAAAGATCAAACTGCAGTTGTTTTTTTTTAACTGCCTTTTACCTCATAAATTTCAAATTAAAAGAGGGCTGGTGCTTTAAGGAGCTGTCAGGTCATTTCCTGAAGAAGAAGAAGCATAAACTGCATATGAAAAATGAATTTAGTCTTCATGGTGTTACCCGTTGGCTTGTGAAGCCCTGCTTTGACCGCATCAACTTAAGCCTTTTGGCTGCTGCAACAAAAAGGCATCAACACCACAAACATCTTGGAGAGGTCCTCTTCCTTATCCTGAATTCCCTCGGCTCATCTGCCTGCGTTGGCACCCACTGTAAAGTTGGTAATTTTAACATCAGAGTCAGTGATTGGCTATCTATGATGACCCAGAGACAATGCCAGGAGCCAAGCCCCGAATGTTGTGGCTTTATTAGAAGTAGCAATACCAGGCACAATATTAAAGTACTTATTAAAGCCACACTTTTTCTTGCTGGTTGAAGTGAAGTTGTGATTTACTGGCTATAGGCTTCAGTTCAATCATTTACGAAATAATTAAGATTCTCAGTAATTTTCTGTGTTAGCAGGTCTATGAGAGCAGTGCTTTAAGCAAAAGCTACCAAGCCTGTGTTTATCAAGGGTAACTATAGCATTCTACATTAGCTAATTTGTAGAAAATATAAAGCCAATGGGAATGTTGCCAATTTTGAAGAAGTTTTGTAATAAATCTAAGAATTGGGCACAATTTTGCCCTGGTGGTTGAATGAAAAGTTTTTAAAGTTGCTAAAACTACAATCGGGGGAAGAAGGAGTGACTAAATCCATTCAACAGTTGTCCTACACACTCTGGGGACCATGAATATTATACAATATAATGCCACAGCAATGAAACAAGTACTTACTGAGATGTTTCACTCAAACATCCATAAAACCATTACTTTTTATGGCTAAGAATCCATAGAGAAAACTATTTATTTTCCCCCATCCACCCACTTTTGCCTTGCTATGTGCTAAAAAGCATTTATTTAAAGCCAAAAATATGTACTTTAACCTCACATTCACTGGGTAATTTCACACCTAAATTTATATCATTCATCCAAACAGAATGTCTCCCTTCATGGCCACATCATTCAAGTACATCGAGAGCTTTAATTAGAGGTGACAGTGCAGCGCCTGAGATGACTGCTTGTTCTTAATGACCATAAATAATATGATTAACTCCCAATAAAATTAATTGGCAACTGAGGGGCTGCTGGCAGACCATATACTAAGCTGGCAAAGAGAGTGTTGTGTGTCTGTGCGTTTGTGTGTGTGTGTGTGTGTGTGTGTGTGTGTGTCCCTGCTGTGGTGCAAGAAACATTTCTCAAATCATGACCCAGTTCTGTTATCAAACTGGATCAAATGTGATTTTCGTCTCTGCAGAGAAAGAGACGGAAATGTGTGCGACTGGCAGCACATCAAGCCATGCATGCATTTCAGAAAACTGCTGACTTTGGTGCTCCAGCGCTGCTCTCCACTTTACTGTATCACTCTGCTCTCTCGCTTTCTTTATAATGAGCCGAGGAAGTTGAAGTCCTTTTTGGAAATTCTCTTTGTGTGGCTCGAACGGCAACAATAAGCAGAGAATGTACAGCTTAGTGGTTGTGTCTTCCTTAACAAATTATATTCACTCTGCTTTCACGCCACATCCATCAACAGCAACGCTGAAGTGTTCAGCTTGGGGCCACAAATCTACACCATGTATATCAAAGAGACGGCTCCTAGCCCAGAAAATCATATGAAATGGCTCATTAAATGTGTGATTGGCTACACGATCCTTTCTTGTCCAATAATTTTCACACATACTTCTATGCATCTTTTGAAAGTGAGCAGCAGCAGCTGGGCAAATGCACAGCAGGGGCGATGAACACCACATACGGGCGTTGACAGGAAGCAGGAATATAACAGAGCAAATTCTAGAAGAAAATCCATGCTCAAAATAGCAATTGATAATAAAGCCAGGCAGGAAAAAAGGAATGCACTGTCAGAGGAAAATAAAGCTTTCTGGTGCTTGCTGACACCTTACAAACCCCTGCATCAAATACACAAAATAAAAATAATCTCCAATCCCTCACTTCTACTAAGTCCACAGGCGAGGATATTATCATACAAATTTGTGGAAGGATTGCACAATAAAACTATCCCTTCAGTTTATGAATTACACATTGTATTGGGCCCACCTTGTGGATGCGGTTCAGCCAGTCAACTCAAATGGTGCAAGTATATTATATAAAAACATGTATGCACAAAGTGGATTCTTGAACTGGGGATCAAGTTGATGAAGTGCTGAGCTTTATTAACAGTGTAGTGTAGAAACAAAGTGAGCAAAGTAAGAAAGTTTTCGCAGGACTCTACATGGCAGTGTGAAAAACTAATTACACCCCATAGTTCATTAGCTTGTTGAACCACCTTTAGGGAAGTAACCCTTTTCTGTATGGCTTTATCAGTCTCTCATATTGTTGTGGAGGAATGTTGGCCTACCGATAGGTCAGGTGTTGGTCTGTCTGTCTGTGTGTTAACAGGATAACTCAAAAAAATGTGAATGGATTTTGGGGGTGGCACAAGAAACAATTGATGAAATTTTGGTGGTGATCTGGCTCACGATCTGGATCCGGGATTTTCTAAAAGGATTCTTTATGATTGTGAGACAATATTCATATATTTGTGTATAACCTTATGGGAATAAGTCTGAATCCTCTAAAAAGAATTAAGGTGGGACATGACCATATCATATCATATAGCAAAGTTTGTTCCTGATTGAAGGAGGATTCTGGATCTAATGATCCAGAATCAAAAGATGATTCAGTCCCAACAAATCAGGCCAGTGACATGCAGCTAACACCAAAATATAGCTGAACCTGTTGGAGTATGACAACATTGGGTGGTAGGTATTGTGGCGTAGGATCGGCACATAGAAAATCTAGGGTGGGCGAGGTATGTGCTCCACTGAGTGCCATTCTAGAGATATGTGGACATTTGTTTATGCACAGCTCTTTTAAGGTCCCACCACAGCATTTCAGTCCTGTTGAGGTCTGGGCCATTTCAACACCTTGATCCTTTTCTTTTTTTTTTCAGCCCGTCTGTTGTAGATTTGCTACTTTGCATCACTGTCCTGTTCTATGATCCAGTTTCAGCCAAATTTTAGCTGTCGGACAGATGGCCCCACATTTGACTCTAGAATATTTTGGTATGTAGAAGAGTTCATGGTCCATTTATTAACAGCCAAGTACTGGGTCCTGTGGCTGCAAAACAAATCCAAATCATCACCTCTCCACCTCCGTGTTTGACAGTCAGTATGAGGTGTTTATGCTGTGTTGTAGTGTTGTATATTGTGGCAAAATATCTCCATTTTGGTCTTGTCTACCCAAAGGACATTGTTCCAGAAGTCTTGAACTTTGCAAACCTATGCAGGCCATGTTCTTCTTAGAAAGAAGAGGCTTTCTTCTGGCAATTCTTCCAAGTCATACTTGTTCAGTCTAACCTAATTGCACTGTCACGAACATTTAACATGCTAACTGAGACCTGTAGTGTTTTGTTTTTTTTTTGCAGGTGATCTGAGCAGTGCACAGTCTGACCTTGGGATGAATTTGCCGGGACCGCCACTCCTGGGAAGATTGTAGCATTGTGTGAATACACACCTGAATGCTCCAGATCAGCAAACTGCCAAAACTTCTGCTTTTATAGAGGTGGTTACACTTGCTGATTATCATTTAATCACATACATTTGATTAGCAGTGCCTGGCTGCTACTCACCTTCTCAGGTCTCATGGAACCAGTAAAGGTGTACTCCGTTTTTCACAGGACTGTTTGCAAAGTGTTCATTGGGTATAAGCTGCACGTATGTTGGCAACTAGAAGGGGTAACCTATAAAATCCAAACCCAAACTGACTGTTATTGTATTTAGACTTAATTATCATTATTATTTGTTATTTTTTCTTTTCAAAGGACTTTGGAGCCTCTTTAACATAATAACAAATTGCATAACAAACTGGCCTATTGTATGAACTTTTAAATTAGTGTATAAAACTAATTTGCAAACTATGGCTTACATTAAAATTTGTTTCCCAATCTATGCTGTCGTTGTAGGTCTTTCCACTGCATTCATAAGTGATTCGCTGTAATGGTTTCTATCTCATGTTTGACTTTGGGAATGCAATGTGCCCCAGGTTTTTACAAATTACTACTTAAAACATCTGCAACTGCAAAGTTGGTGATAATTCTCTGTTTTCTGTTGGTTTGCCAGTAAGAGCACTGTCATTACTGTGCTTGTAGTCATGTGAACGACAAAAAAGGCTACTTATTATAGCAGTTTTAAATAAAATGAGAAGCTCAGCCTTATTCATATAGCACAACTTCCTGTTCTCAAAGAGGAACACAAAACAAAAATATTTATAGCAATCTTGCAAATCATTAAAAAGGTAATGATGACATATCTGTCATGTCTGTTATGTGTCTTTCCTCCTCCCTGTCATATGCAGTCAACACCCCCTGGTTACAGTCATGTTTACAGTCAGGCCCCCAGCCAACTGGACCATTAAAAATGGAGAAGGTACATGGAGGCTGCATGTTTAATGCATGGTCTCATCTCCTGCCACCGAGGCTACCTCCGCTTTCTCAAGATGCTGCTTTCACAAACACACTTTCAGTGACAGGAACGAGCATCACATGGCAAAGTCCTGAGGTAAAATATGGCACAATGAGTTCAAGGGCTTTAAGTCTAGTAGAAAGTCTCTGAGTAAATCTCAGAGGTTGAACAGGACAGAGAACGTAGGCCTGGGGGTGACACATGAAAGATGTCTTTGAAGCATGCTACACTGGGAATGGTAGATTTAAGGAATCACAAATGACCCATAGCCTCTATTGAATAGCTATTTCAGGGAGGCCCTGGGTGATTTCTTTCTTATACATAATAAAAAGAGATCAAGCAAGCTTTATCTATGAGGAACTGATTAAGCATTAAGCATTAAACCACCACTCTGTGAACAGTTTCCATAATGGTCCACAGCCCATAGCTCTGAAATGACCCCTTCCAGCCAGACCACATGAATAATTGTATTTACAGTTACATCTTTTAAAAGTATTACAAAAATCAGGAATGTATAAGCAGTTTAAACCCTAAGAAAAGTTTCTGTTGTACAACATATTTTTGGTTGCAGTGTAGTTATTACAGTCTCACCAAATCCTGTGCGCTGAGGTAAATATCTACACCGGATGCTGGTCTGTGTTCCAGATGTCTGTTTCTTTGCTTATGACAGATGTTTCTCTGAATTAAGCCCATGACACTGAATGAAAACACAACACTGTGTTCCAGTCTTGCAGATCCACCCCACCTCCACACCTGCTCTCAGGCTCTTTGCTCCACACTGTCACTCCACAACTGCACGATGTAAGAGGATTAAACTTCACAGCACTTCACCCAATGCACTCTTAAATCAGTGATGACATTTTTTTTCTCTCTCTCTTACCTCTCTGTCTTTAGCCTTTAGACTATAATGTAGCTTTGATATGACTGGTGGCCTCAAGACTTGTCTGGAAAAGAAAAATCTAGGAAGGTCAAGCAGCACAATCAAAAGATGAGATGTGGACAGTGTTTTCATTTATCTATTTCTTTTGATCAAGAAATTAAAAAAAAAAAAAAGAAGGTTAGTTTGATTTGTTGTTGTTGTTATTGTTATGATATTTCAAAATTCTGTTTGCAAAAAGTGTCTCAGACTTAAACAAAATTTACTGCATAAATATGACCTAAACCATAACCAGATTTTAACCCTGTAATGCCAATTGTATCATTTCATACAGTACACAAGTGTTTGAGACCCCTACATTGTCAGTGTGTGTATATAATCAGACACATGCAGTGTTACTGTGAGCAATAAATTGCACAAAGCTACCAGATGTAGCCACAATTATTAATTAAAACTCATATATGCAAATTGGTGTTTAATTTAATTCTTTCTTTTTTAATTTCTCAGAAGGTTCAAAAAGTTTGAATTTTCTGGCAATTATTTCATGGTTCAGGCTGTGCAAGGTAAGCACAGCTGGAAAACCAGAGAGACAAAGAAATTTGACGAATAAGTAATTCTAGATCTGTGAGGGGCAAAATTATGTGTAACTTCTGCCTTCAATATCTTGTTTATCCCCCTCCTTGTGCAGAAATAAGTGCAGCTAAATGTTTGGGTTTATCAGTCCTGCACATATATCTGGAGGAACTTCAGGTTATTCCAGTGCTCAAAGCAGCTTTAATCCTGGAATGTTGGTGAGTTTCCTCACATGAACCATTTGCTTCAGGTCCTTCCAATATTTCTGTTGGATTAAGGTCAGGACTTTGACTTAGCTATTCTGAATGACTGATTTTATTCTACTTTTCTTTTTTTTTTTTTTTTGCATTTTTAGCCACAGCGGCTTTTATCGACAGTGGAGAGAGACAGGAAATGGGGGAAAGATACAGGGGAAGACACGGGGACAAATCGGCGACAGGTTGGGACACGATCTCGCGCCGCCCGTACTGCAACGCAGCATATGTATGTGGTCGCCGGCTTCACCACTAAGCCACCCAGGCGCCTACTTTGATTATTTTTTGGTAGAAAACCTGTGTGCTGAGGGTTGTTTTCTTGCCCACTGTGCCACTTGCCAAAGTAGCATGACCCACTTTTTCTTGAGATGCATGTTTATGGAGAAATATCTTGGAATTTTGCTTTAGAATTGAACGGTATAATTCCAAACAAATAGCTTCTTTAATTATGGTAAGCTGGCCCAGATGCAGCAAAACAACCCAATGCTGAATTTCTGTTTCAGTTTGTCTCACTGTAGATCGGTGGAGACCAAACTCTTAAAATGTAGAAGCAGAGTGTGAAAAACTAAGTACACCCTTACTGCTTCCATAGGAATTAAGAGAGTAAGTAGCAGCCAGGTGCTGACAATTGAATGCACTTGATTAACTAATCATAAGCAAGTGGGAGCACCTATATAAAAGCACGTTTTGAGAGTTTACAGGTCTGGAGCATTTAGGTCTTCCTTTGCCAAGGAAGAAAGACATCAATCATGATCTTAGAGAAGCAACTGTTGCTGTCCATTAGTCTAGGAAAGGTTTTTAGGCCATTTCCAAACAATTTGAAGTCCATCGTTCTACTGTGAGAAAGATGATTCACAAGTAGAAAACATTCAAGACAGCTGCCAGTCTTCCCAGGAGTGGCAGTCCCAGCAAATTCACTCCAAAGTCAAACTGTGCAATGTGCCGAGGAATTGCAAAAAACCCAAGAGCTACATCACAAACTCTACAGGCCTCAGTTAGCATGTTAAACGTTAAAGTTCATGACAGCACAATTAGAAAACGACTGAACAAGTATGGCTTTTTTTTTGGAAAGGTTCCCAGGAGAAAGCCTCTTTGTCACAACTTAGGTTTGCAAAGCTGTATCTGAACAAACCACAACACTTCTGGAACAATGTCCTTTTGGATAGACAAGACCAAAGTGGAGATATTTGGCCACAATGTCACAAACAGCATATCAGCATAAACACCTCATACCAACTGTCAAGCACGGTTGTTGAGGGCTGATGATTTGGGCTTGTTTCGCAGCCACAGGACCTGGGCACCTTGCAGTCACTGAATCAATCATGAATTCCTCTGTATATCAAAGCATTCTAGAGTCAAATGTGAAGCCATCTGTCTGACAGCTAAAGCTTGGCCAAAACTGGGTCATGGAAGAGGACAGAGATTCCAAACACAGCAGCAAATCTACAACAGAATGGCTGAAAAAGAAAAGGATGAAGGTGCTGCAATGGTCAAGTCAACGTCCAGACCTCAGCTTTACTCAGATTCTGTGGTTGGACCTTAATAAAACTGTACATAAATAAATGTCCACAAACCTCAATGAACTGAAGCAACATTATAAAGAAGAGTGGGCCAAAATTATTCCACAGAAATGTAAGAGACTGAAATGATTACTTCATATTATTGCTTCTAAAGGTGGTTCTACAGGCTACTCAATGCGTGTAGTTTAGGTAAGGATAGATAATGGCACAGTGTAATATGTCATGCATTGCTGTTCATCTCAAGTTGTATTCACTGAATTTTAAGACCTTTTAAAAACTTTTTTTTATTATGTCCTGATATGTAAAACCTTAAAATTGACATAAGATGCACCTTTTTTTCTTTTTCTTTTTTTCTTTTTTAACAATGAATGTAAACCTGATTACATTACATTACATGAATTCTCCAAACTGGAGTCAAGAGTTGAGAGAAGTATTAGCTTACCAGATACTCCCTTTTCCTCTTTACTGTGTCTATATTTAGGTACTACTTAATGTATGTTATATCACAAAGTGACGCACTGACACTCTTGAATTGCAGTTTTTGCTGAAGCTATCTGTTGTGGGGTTTCAAGGCCTGGATTAGAGCAGAAACTGTTTCTTTTTTAGTTAGTTAACCGGTGTTCTGTAAGCTCGTGCTGCTTTCTTAGCTATTAAAGATTCCTAAGGCATATTAATCTTTTATATAATAAAACATGTCAGATTTCAGTTTTAACTAGTTGCTGTGCCTTGCTTGCAGCACTAAGTCTTAGGAGCCCTTTGATCTAAGATGTTTTCTGCACTTGTTGTCTCAGCTGGACAGCTGTAATGTTTCTTTCAGGCAAACGTGAATGTGTTGCCACAGGTCCTCTTTATACCTCACTTCCCAACCTCAGTCCTCTCTGCCTTTAAATGTTTTCCTAATCCAGCATGCTCTAAAATCTTAAAAGCGTACCTCAAAATCCATTAAGTCGCTGAGAAAAGGATTCAAAATCCACAGGATGAGTTTTCTTTGCGCTTTCCCTCTCTCTATGTGCTCACTCACAGTGCATTTGTGGATCTGAAGATATAAATTTTTTATTTATCTACTCTGCCTCAGCTCTTTTCCTGTGCATATATATATGTGTGTGTGTGTGTGTGTGTGTGTGTGTGTGTGTGTGTGTGTGTGTGTGTGTGTGTGTGTGTGTGTGTGTGTGTGTGGAAGGGGGGCGGGGGGGTGCTGTGAAATGTTTGGTCCTGCTACAAAGAAGACAAATTTATTCTATTCAATTTAATGTGTGTCACAGACTTTGGGGTGTGTGGCTTCACAGTGCAGGGATTCGAGGATAACTGGGGCTGCTCTGTTTTGTTAATGGTGCTTCGCTTGCTATCTGTTGCAGCATTTTTTTTCTTCATATCCAAGTCAACAACTCTGTTATGACAAACAGAAAGATGAAAAAGTAGAAACTGTTCAGCAGGCTGAAGAATCAGCTATACTGGGAAAGAGTTGGAGATAAGTCTCGCCTTGTCTGGTATGTGTTTGCAAAGGAAAGTGCAAGCTCCTAAGAAACAAAAGACAGTGAGACAAAAGACAGAGAGATGAAGACAGTGTGCTGTGTAAAAAAGCTGACTAGATCTGAATCATAAAAGACTCATAACTCTCTGACTTTAACAACTTTTCAGTTTTACCGTCTCTTCCAAACATACTGTTTTCTGAACTGCAGCCATCATTTTCAAATGAATAACAAAGTTGTGATACTTCCATGCCTTGACATGTTTTCTAATGACTGAAACTGATTTCCTCCAGCAATTAGATTTGCGAAATTTGCTTTACTAATATTACCTGGCTGGCATTTTCTGAGTCAGCTTGTTTTGCCTTCTTCTTCTTCTTCTTCTGAAGCCCATCTGGCCCTCCATGTCATGAATACAAATTATTTTCATACATGGAAAAAAAACTGCTCCAAATTATTTTTGATGTTAGGTTTGCTTTAGAGATTTTTGTGAATCTCATCATTTGACCTGCTCACCTGACCTCCTCCTGGCCTTTTCTTCACCTCAAGTTTTTTCCAGTTCCCTCTTCAGAGACTTCTTCTCATCCTTAATTGTGTTCATTTCTAAACTGCATCTCTCATATGTAACATATGTTTCCTCTGTAGATCATACTGTATCTCCTCTGGGGGGCTCCAGGTACATGTATAGATTGTGAAATGAGTTTAGGGCTGCAACGAATCCCTGTAAACAGTTTTGTATTTTTAACTGAACACAGAATACATTAAATTGCACAGACTTCTTGCAAAATGTGAGAAAATGAATCATCTGAACACGCAGCAGAAAACTGTTTTATTTTGCATTTTAATCAGTTATTGATAAATTAGTTTATCTGACTCATTTTTTTTTAACAAATTAAGCTTTTAGTTTACTGTGACTGTACTGCTGTCTATAGCAGCTCTGATTCATTTTAGCCAGCTTTGCTGTTAAGCTCTGACTGCACTTCAGCTGAGCCTGTTTTGTTTTTGTTTTTCTAAATGTTAATTGGCAGCTGTATATGTACCCAACTGACTCCTAAGCAGAGACAGAGTGAGGAGTTGCAGGCATTTTGGAAACAGAGTGCTATCAAAATTGACATCCAAACATTTACTCACTTGCCACTTTATTAGGTACACCTTGCTTGGACTGTGTTCGACCCTCCCTTTGGCTGTCGGAACTGCCTTAATACTTCGTGGCATAGATTCAGCGATTCAGAGATCTTGGTCCATATTGACATGATAGCATCATATCAATGATGCCAAACTCCTGTTCCGCCACATTCCAAAGGTGCTTTATTGGACTGAGATCCAGTGACTGTGGAGTTCATTTGAGTACAGGGAATTCATTGTCATGTTCAAGAAACCAGTTTGACATTGTCTGAGCTTTGTGACATAATGTGTCCTCCTGTTGGAAGCAGCCATCAGAAGATGGGTATACTGTGGTCATAAAGGGGTGGACATGGTCAGCAACGATACTCAGCTAGTCTGTGTTATTTAAACAATGCTCAGTTGGTACTATTCTGACATCAACATTCACCCAGAGAACTGCTGTTCAGTGGATATTTTCTCTTTTCAAGACCATTCTCTGTAAACCCCTAGAGATGGTTGCGTGGGAAAATCCCAGCTGATCAAGAGTTCCTGAAATACAACCACGTCAAGTTCAAAATCACTTAAATCACCTTTGTCCCACATTCTGATCTTCAGTTTGAACTTGAACAGGTCATTTTGATCATGTCTACATGCCTAAATGCACAGAGGTGCTGCTATGTGATTAGCTGATTGGATATTTGCTTTAACCAGCAGTTGAACAGGTGTACCTAACAAAGTGGCTGGTGAGTGTATCATATAATTTTCTTTTTGAATAGCATCTTAAATTAATCCAGATTTCACATAAGATGAAATAAATATAAGAAATAAAAGCAGAGAAGAAGAAACTGTGGCACAAAAAGACAATAAGATTGTCCAAAAAAGGCTGCTAATGCTTTTGTCAGAACAGCAGTGGTGTCAGTTACCACCACTGTGAGTTCTCTCTCATATCTGACTCTAATTTCTTATCAAATTACAGTCCAGTCTGCATGATATGATGTACCCTGACCTCTAACTGGACACCTGAGAACCCAGTTGCCATATGTAATACTACTCTATGACAAGGCCCCCTAACCTTAGGAGGCAAAAAGAAGAAAAGAAGAAGTTCCCAGATTAAAACAACAGTATCTACAGTGTCATATATATATATATATATATATATATATATATATATATATATATATATATATATATATATATATATATATATAAAAGGGGTGGGACTTTAACGCGTTAATTTCGATTAAATAATTACGGGGAAATTAACGAATTAAAATTTTTAATTTTAATCGCACTTTGCACCGTGGAACGTTTCTCAGTGCACGAGTTCCCGGCATACAGATTATATCGACGCACAATGTCCAAATTCAGGGGCCGCCCCCTTCGAAGGACCCAGCCCACGTCCTTCGCAGCCCAGGAAGACCGCAAAGATTGGCAGTGAGCGGCTAGCCTTCATATCAGCGTCACCTGCCGTCACCTCTGCGTAGCTCATGTCGCCTACCAACCGTGAGTGCGAAGCACAGCTGTGTAAAAGCAGCTGGTTAAACGGAGAGCGAACTTTTGCTCCTTTTTGTGGTTTAATTTTAAGTCTTTATTCAAAATAAGCTGTTAAAACAAGCATAACAACATCAAGGAACACAGCTGAGCGAATGATTGATTTCCAACTATATTAAGTGAGACATTATTGTTGACTAAAACTATCCAGTTATGTTGTTTAACTTTAATTTCAGGAGTTTTCTTAACACAGGAGCACTTACACCCTTCATTGGTCTGTGTAGTAGACTGGTGGGAAAATAAAATTTTGAAGTTTAAGCTTATGTATATTGATTCATTCATCAACCAAACTTAAATTAATATTTCTCATGTTAAATATTAAAATGTGATTAAAATGCAGTTAAATACGATTAATTAATTACAAAGCTTCTAATTAATTCGATTAATTTTTTTAATCGAGTCCCACCTCTAATATATATATATTCGTAAAAGTGTTCTTGTACACAAGTTAAATACAGCCTTTGTTTTTAAAAGTAGGCATACTGGTATCATGATGTCTCAGTCACCTCCAGATCTGCCATTGCTCTGACTGCACGTGAGATGTTTGTTGGAAATGTTTGATTGTAGCAATTGTGGGTTTGATCAATCACGCTGAAGTCATTTAGAGTGGAGCTGAATGGTCATATATTTGGTGCAAATGACACACTTGCAAGAGAACACTTGTGATCACAGTTGCTGACGCTCACCAAAATACGACCAGAAAGATGTCGCTTTGAATCACTGTACAGCTTGGATAAAATCCAGGAGATAAGAGTGTCAACTCCCCCTTTTCAAGAGCAGCGGTTTGACTACTTTCTAGTAGTACTGCTACCTTGTGTACTCGAGATCATTAGTAATGACTTTCTTTGAGCAAGTACAATCACTCGTAATATAACATTGTAATTTCCGTGATTCCTGATGTATTTTAGTATTGAGTAGTGTCTGGATAACACTGAATGAGTGTGTGGCAGTGTGAAAGTGTGACAGCGCACAACCCCTGGCGTTAAGAAGACAGGCCTGAGGCGAATCTGTATAAGATCAGGGTGACTGTCTGTCTGATTGAGCTGTATCAGTGAGCACTATTACAGTAATCCTCCCTATCAATCAGCAAATGAGAATGAGAGAATTAAAGCTTCTGAATCCCCCCCAATGCTTTCTACCTCTGTCAGTCTGTAAGCCAAAAGTGATTAGGCAATAGAGTGCACTGAACATGTGGGAAGAGAAAATAAAAATAATGTTGAAAAGGATTAAAAAGAGAGGAAGATGAGGTGAATATTTTATACGTTTTATTATGCAGTGTAACAATCAGTTTCTATGATAGATGAGAAAAGAGGACGACTGACAGTTTAGTAAGACACAAAGAAGAAAGACACCCCCAAAGACAACGTAAAGAGGGTAATCAAACAGGCAAAAGTAAAGTAATTCATTTAGTCATTGGATAACTGTTTTCATATTTAAAAATAATCTCCCTTTAATCACTTTCATCTACTCATTTCATTTGTTATTAAAGTGCTCCTGAACTCTTGAGTATTCTCCATTTGTTTTGCCTGGGTTGAAGGCCAACTGTAATAAAGAGTGCTGCTTGGTTTCAGCTCATATTCCTCTCCTTATCTAATCCCATTAAGGCTCACGCTTCAGGAAATAGGAGTGCCTCCTGGTAATGAAGAAATACATTAATGGAGCTGCAAAATGGCCTCGCTGTACAAAGGCTGTTTTCTCCTTCAGTAATCCCTGTGACATATTTCTGCAGAGTTGCCATTTATTTATAAAGATCGTTTTGTCTTTGCGGAGCAATTTGGTAATGACTGCATATGGCTGAAGTGCATTTTTGTGAAAGTGTAGTATATAATGCTGCTGTGTATGAAAATTAAATCAGGACGTCAAGGTAAGCAGGTGCATTATGCTGTGTAAAGCTTCATTCCAGCTCCTCAAGGCCTTTGAAGCCCAGACTGTAAATGTGAAGACTGTTCGCTGCCAGCCTCTAAAGCTCGAGTGTCCCATTGTTTATGCATGACTGTTAGCCACAAACACAGCAGCTACTACTGAGACTTAAAGCAGAAAGACGTGCCAGAGAACGAGGAGGAGGTGGCAGAAATTTTTCGAGTTTGCACTCGAAGAAGTGTACTGGGAATATTTTGTATTTCTAATTTCCTACATTCACAATGATCTGAAATACTGAATATGCTTTGGATAGTAAAAACTCCTCTTTCTCTCTCTCTCTCTCTCTCTCTCTCACTCTCACACACACACACACACACACACAAATCCTTCAAGGCCCAGGCAAGAAGTAAGTGGATAACTGGGGGGTCAGTAGCACAGGTTTTAACGTGGCTGATGGGGGTTGTCTGATACAGCTATTTGAGATTTTGTATTAGTGCTTTTTTTGCTTTTCAGGAAAAGTGAAGCAGAGAAAATAATTTCTTATAAGAAGCTTTTAGCATTCAGAAGCAGACCACTGAGAATTTAGTAATATATGAGATGTACCAGTTGCTTTATAAAATTAATAGATTTTGTTTTAGAATTACACCCCATTAAAAGCATTTGGGAATACATTCTTTACAATCTTTAGAAAAATCTGTGGCTTTCCGGCATAACACTGCTCTTCTCTATTAGCAGTCTGCATGGCATCTAACTCCAGCATCACATGCCTGTACTAGAAGGGTGGATACTGAACTGAGAATGTTTCAGAAAGGAAGTTACTATTATATTTATAGATGTTTCAGAATGTGCTTTATAAAATATGCATTTCAACAGTGGTTAAATTGTTTCTACTACCTTCTTAGAAATGCACACACACAAACACAGTGTAGTGATTTTGCTGCATAAACACAAATTAAACTGTAAGCTGTATATGGCTGTATAATAGATATGTCTGTTGTTACTCATTTGTAACTAGCTAAGTTATAGCAGCAGTTAATTTCTGTTTTTTCTGCCCAGAAGCAGCTCAGACATATTCTACTGTATGATCTAGCACCTGATTGAAAATAAATGACAAAATTCATGAAGCCTCTTGGGATTTTTACCTAACAATTTACACCTTCTAGTTTTATTTGCTAAAATGAGTATGCTTTGGTGCTGTGCTGCCATCTGTTGGACAGAACACAAATTACCTCAAGAATATACCATATACTGCAGTTTCATAGCCATGTTATAATATACTTCAATACCACCTCAATTTATTCAGCTATAAATCATGGGTAAAGTCAGATTTAGTTTCCCAAAACTTATGTCATTTTTAATACTAAGGGAATAGTAATATTGACCAAACAATGACATTTTCTCTTATCCAAATTTATTCACAACAAAAATCTGATCTCACAAGACTTTAATATATTTTAGATTTATTTCTTTGTAGTTTCCTCCTCCTTTGACAAGTTCTTGATGATCTCTTCTTTCTTGGCCTGCAGACGCTCTTCTCTGCGTTTGCGGGCCTCCCTTGTCTTTGTGCGCCGAGCCTCAGCCTGATCACTGAGGGGACAGAAGCAAATTCCTTTCAGTGTATAAATGCTACTGAACCTGGAGTGAAACATACAAAAAGAAAAGTTGCAACTTACGCTAGGAGCTTCTTGCGAGCTTTATCAGCCTTTAATTTGTGGATGTGCTCCATCAGGATGCGTTTGTTTTTGAAGACATTACCCTTGGCTCTTAGGTAGAGACTGTGGTACCTGGAGGACACAAAACATCGCTCATTGATCACTGAAACTGAAATAACACTGTCTTACAATCAGTGAGCACTGACATTCACACTTACATGTGCCTGTCAATTTTTTTGGACTCCCTGTAGCGACGAAGAAGACGTCGCAGGATTCTCATGCGCCGCATCCATGACAACTTCTCCGGCATACGAGCATTGGCTGTACCCTTTCTCTTACCTGGAAAAGAAGGAAAATACTACAATAAAACTATCATCTTACTCCAAGTTCATATTGAAATTACCATCATTTGCAGGATTCAATAAACAGTCCTTAAAATCTACACATAGCTGGATTTTTTTAAAGATATTTTTTTTAATAATGATATGCAAAAGAGGTCGCTTTCAGGTTAACAGCCAACTTTAAACTAAATATCTGTGGCACAGCTTTGGTAGAATGCAAATGTGAGGAAAGAAGACAATCAACTCAACTACTCACCGTAACCCATGTGACGTCCCTTGCGGCGTGCCAGTGTGTTCTTGCGGCAGCGTGCGCGGGAATGAACAGTCACAGGTTTTCTGATGATCAATCCATCCTTTACCAATTTTCGTATCTGCTGGCCTAGAGCACAAGTACAGCTCGTTTATATAGGATGATAAATTTAAGGACCTCAGAGCCTACATCAATCTGCTAAGGGAGCAACTCACGAGAGTTTGCGTTGGCAATCTCATTGGTTTCGTTGGGGTCCAGCCACACTTTCTTCTTGCCACAGCGCAAGACGCTGGAAGCCAAACGCTTCTGGAGCCTGAGCATGCTGGATGAACAGTTATTATATAAGTATTGCAGGAAAAAAGTTATACAGAGTGCTTCTGAGCCTTTATTAAGTTTTTATAACCTAAAAATATATATATTACAGCAACAAGAATTGCATCCTTTGCTTTGGTTTCACCCAGTTTATTCCAGTGTAGAGTCAATTTAGGGTTATTACTCGTACTTAATTCACTCTGGTAGTGGGCACAGAAAACATATAGAAAAAAATATTCTCAACTTCCACATTTCTGTAGGATAATTTTATTTGTTAGGCTGCCATACACTTTGTTCAAGTCTGCCTACCATTACTTAATTAACAAGCACTCTCCATTGTCGACATGAGCCATTAATATTTCATAACTGGCCTTGCGCACATGAGCACAGCACTTAACATCAAATACAAATTTCAATGTTTTTTTTTGTTTGTTTTGTTTTTCATCGAGTGTCACAGTAAACATTTGTGATTTTTTGTTGGATTTTTTTTTTTTTACAAAAGAAACTACTTTTTGTGACTTGTGGAGTGCAGTAAACGTATTTAACACGTTTTTTTCCAACGTGTTAAATAAAGGAGACTGCAGCCTAATGAATGCCCATTACCAAACAACAAGAAAGAAATACCGCTACCTTGTCAAGATAACTGGCTTTCATTGTTAAACCTATTATTTTTATTTAACTCAATCCATTTGTCAGCTTTTTGATAAATAAGCCAAAACACTGCTCTTCTCCCAGCTGATTCCCGGCTCAGTATCCGTGCTGTTTCTGTAACATGTTATGACATGTCTCGATCAACTTTAGCACGGTTTGCTTACCAACACAGGCCCTACATACATTCTGGTAGAAATGAGCGGGTTCAAACAACGTCAACTAGATAGCTCTCTCTGCAGTTTTAAATAGCAAAATTCGAATACTCTGCTTAGAAAAGAAAAGCTCAATTAAATTTCAAATATACAGCTTACCTCATGGCTACCGCTAGCTTGACAGAAACGAAGGAAATAGACCGTCTGTGTCCCTACCATTATAGTCATTGTCATGGGTGAGACAACTGTGGCGGTAATATAGAATTGTAAATATAGGCTTTGTTTGCGAAGTGACAGGGTAGTTAAACAATTATCATTATCATTATTATTATTATCTAATGTTATAGCTTTAGTTTACTGCGCCCTAAAAGTCATAGCGAGTGGATTAATGTATCCCCCGTTCTAGCATAGTGGTACGGTCCGAGAAAATGTGTTGTATCCATCCGCCCACTGGAGGGCGCTTAACCACTTATTTTAAGGACTGTATTTTTCGAACATTTTTTAAAAGCTTTGTCAAGATTACATTTTTCCAAAAATGTCCTAAACTTAAAATAATATATAAAATAAATAAATAAAATAGCCCTTTAAATTAAGTGTTTAATGGTAACACATGCAGCGTGAACAAAGTGACGCAGTGCTGCCCTCTTCTGGCCGCTGACAGAGCGGTGCCGCTGCCTGTACCAAAACAAAACCACTGCGCGTTGTCCAGCCTCCTGTCACTCCTCCCCGCGTGTCAGAGCTGTGCCGTCCGGTGTACCGAGGACAGTGGAGCTAGTGTGGGACAAATAGTTGCGCTGAAATACTCAGCGGCCGGCCGTTTGTCGATAAGCTTACATTTAAGATATGACTCAGCGTAACACTGTTTTCAAGGTAAGTGAGACTCCATTCTCGCGAGCGTGGCTAGAGAGCTAATGCTAACAGCTACATCGTTGCATCAGTAGTAACTGTAGTAACTACTGCCGCATCTGTCTTGTCATGGAAATAGTAACTGTGTCGTTAATATGGACTTGTTGACACGATTGGGACTGATGACTGACTCGAATTTAAAGCCCGTTTTCATAGTAAAACACGACATAGCCGGTCAACTTTACCCTGACATTGAGTTCAGGACGACCCTTGGCAGTGTGGGATTTGACATTTTCCCATGCCTGACCCACACTGAGGTAAACTGATCTAATGTTAATCATTTAAGATTACGACTCGATTAAGATATCTAGTTAACGCCAGGTTAAAGTCACTCCTGTCTGAGAGACCATCGTGAGTACCGGCGAAAGCTGTATGGTGAGATTTGCTCGGCAGACTGCCATGCAGTGTGCCACAGACGACCACGGAAGCTGCTCAGATCACGCTTTAATAATTTTACGCAAGCATCCAAATGCACAAACTAGAGACATTTAATCATGTGTTTCAAGGAGGTGTCGTCTGCAGCTTAACAATACCGCGTTACCGCGGCCAAGCTAGACATCATCGTGGCTGGTTGGTGCTATTGTTGTCTGCTCAGCTAGTTATCGGAACTGACCATCTGTCACAAAGAGACCTCTCCTGTTTGACCTGCTTATTGCAGGCAGGTCTGAGCCCGTCTGTCGGATTAACCCGGTGGTTTATAGTGTGCATGAACAGGCTTGGTTTTGCTAAAGGTAAATAAAACGTGATTGTGTGGCAGATGGCCCGGGGCTTCAGATGAATACTGGTGTTTTGCCTGTGTAATCTGATAGTGGAATGTTATCATTTCTTGGTGTTACTTCACCGTGAAATTAGAAGCTAAATCAAATATTTAAAAAGGTACTTGTTATATAAAATAATATAGGCATATTGAAATATAGAATTTTAATTCTTATATAAATTACTTTGCTCTAGATAAGTTTGATACAATTATCCGTGCACTTGTGAAACTTTAATGCAGTGTAAAGGCTGTCTTCACCTGTTATCTAATCCCTCAACCTTCTCATTCTTAGAGTTCTTTGTTTTGCTGGAGTACTCTCGGTTATTCACCCCTTTAAAACCCTGCTTCCCTCATCTGTGTGCACTTCACCTACTACGACCACAACACCGCGGGAGGACAATGTCGCAATGTTCATTCATTCATTCACACTTGTTAGGCAGGGACATTTTTTTGTGAAGAGGCCAGTCTGCCATCAGTCAGACTTATTATTCACAGAAAGACACATGCTGTACAGTGTTCAGGGTGAAAGCATTCATTCATGAAATGACAATTCCAGGCTAATCAGACGCATTTTAATTAAATTTGTGCTTTCTCCTCACATTTCCTCACTTTCCTTACAGATTTCTAACTATCCCCTTACCTTTCTTTTGAAAAACCAGAATTGACTGTCTTATTCCTTCAGGAAGGTTCACTGGTTATGTTTGGTTCACTGTAAAATCCTCCAGCATTTTGTGTTTAGTGTAAATTGTGACGCTTACCAGTATTATGTGGGACAGCTAATGTGTAACAAAAGCAAAGCATAATTTCAGACACAGACAAATTAAGTATGTTTTAAATATTACAGAAAAGCCTCCCAATTATGCTGTTTTTAGTTTGCTCTTCTGTGTAGTGACTATTTTTACATCACATTGATTAACATCTATAAAAGTGCATTAATGTTTGAAGATGTTTGTGTGTTTTCTAAAATAAGGAAGTCTATTTAAAATGGCTTACTCGCATACCAATTAAAGAAGTAAAACTTTGACTTCTCTTTGAACTAGTCCCACCAGACTGTGCTTATTCTTAGATTTTCGGGTGGTTAACGCACATTATTATCAGCTGTGTCTTGTTGGTTTTTCCAGTATAACTCTGACATGACTTAGAAAATCAGGTCTAACCAGAGCAAGCAGATATTTAGTTAACCCAAATAGCACGGAGATGCCTCATATGGGAGGTGCTGGGCTTTGGTTTTCAGGCGGAAGGGAAGCTGTTAACATCTGGTGGTTCAACATCATTGCTCATGTGGTCAAAATGCTGAGCAGAGGCAGCTTGTGGAGACAATCTATACTATGGCACCCATTGTAGCTTAATATATTGCTGCAGTCAAAGTTGTACTTTTCCACCAACTGGATTAAAACCTGTGGATTTTGTTTGTATTCAGTGCTACTGAAATGTATTGCTCACTAATATTAATTGAGGCCTGTGTTATTTGCATTCATTGACTGAAGACAGGCTGCCTTCAGTCAATTTAAAATGTAACTGTATAGTTTTTGTGTGTGATATCAGCTTGCCAGCTAGTGGTGTGTGACCAGGAGGGAGAGGAAGGAGACAGCAGAGAGCATGGAGCTGTCAGATGGCTTGCTGCTGCAGGTCAACAATGGAGAGCAGTGGTGTAACCGCTGGAAACATCCCAATGAGGACTCAGTAAGCCACAATTAATTAATCTTTTCATTGTAATTAGGAACAGCACCATTCATCTTGTCAGCTCAAAGGCGATAAATCTTGTCTTAGTGCGCACACACACAAACACACACGGTCCTTTCATGCGTTTGATGTATTTGTTTTTCCCTCATTTTGTGTGTGTGTGTGTGTGTGTGTGTGTGTGTGTGTGTGTGTGTGTGTGTGTGTGTGTGTGTGTGTGTGTGTGTGTGTGTGTGTGTGTGTGTGTTTCAAGGACCGCAGCACCAGTCCTTCAGTCCTGCGTAGTGTTGCCAGCACGTGGAAGGAGGGTCTGCTGAACAGAAAGAGGCCCTTTGTGGGGCGCTGCTGTCACTCCTGTACACCACAGAGCTGGGTAAAATTACATCACAGTTAATTAACAGTGGCTTGAGTTCATTTGCTGATTTTTGGTCCCTTGTGTAAAAAAAAAAAAAAAAAAAAAAAGGCCATTACTTTTAATAGATAGATAGATTGATTCAAATGTAATATGATTTTTAATTAAATAATAAGGGAGATCAGGTGAAAATCTGAAAGGTGATTGCAAGGCATTTTCTAGGCGTATTTATTAGACATACTTCACATATTTCATTCTGTATTATCGTTTCTGTTCTTTGCAGGAGAGACTGTTCAATCCCAGTATTCCATCTCTGGGTCTGCGGAATGTTATCTACATAAATGAGACTCACACTAGGTAACCAAAGATTATCACTTCCTGTTCACAGTAATTTTACTCAGACCAGTCCACTGGTTTGGCAAGAGGAACATTGAGCTATTGAAACTTCACACTGTGCAGCATAGGAAAGTCTCTTATTGCCTTGTCATAATAGCAGAAGACCTCTAATCAGTCCCAATGAATACAGTTCATACAGGTGCTGAAATTCTTAACAACCCATCTATAATAAATGGCTTTAAGTTGAGAGTACTGATCTCTGAAACTGTGGAAAGGTAGACAGATGAATAATTAAAGGTGTTTGTCAGTGGACACCAGACACATGCACCCAGTGGCTGACTTTTGCAGGCAATACTCAATAAGGCACCCTAACACCAAACAGTATAAGCTCAGTGTAAAATTAAATCTTTTGGCCGTATGCCACCGTGTTCCAAATTGAATGTGGAAAACAGAAATAAGCTTGTATCTAGTTCTGTTTGCATGTAAGCAGAGATGGTTAGGGACTGTTCTCAGTATGGGTAGGTTAGCATTGTTTGTTTGGTCTTGACACAGTCAGTATTATTGTGTTAAAAGCGCAAGGTGTTGCAAACATGATCTTTAACACTGCTGTTGTTGATGAAGCTGTGTGTTATGGTTATGCCAGCACGAGTTGGTCTGCATTTCCTGGAAATGTGTGAAATCAGCAAGAAGAAGCTGTGCAAGTCTGGTTGTCCCTTATCTGAAAAGTTGATCTATATCTTTTAATTTTGTGTATGTTTTTGCATGAAAGGTTATGTTTTCTGTTCATGTTTATAACACAGCTATGCATGCATACATTTTAGTATATTTGGTAATCTCTTCTTTTGTTGAAATGTTTGTAGTTTTTGTAGTCTTATACCTGTGTGTCTGTGTGTGCTCATGCAGACAGCGGGGGTGGTTGGCACGCAGACTGAGTTATGTGCTTTTTGTTGTGGAGAGAGACGTCCACAAGGACATGTTCGCCAGGAACGTGGTGGATAACGTGCTTAACAACAGCAGGTAAAAGTCAGTTTATAGGAACTGCACACCATATCAAAATTCATGTGACACCCTAGATTTGATGGGACTGCAATCCCATCCTACATAAGTTTGGGAAACACTGTACAAAAGGTGACCAGGATAAGTCAATTTTAATACAGAAATGGAGTAAATGCTTTGAATGTTCTTTTGTTGACTGCAGCGTGGAGAATGCTATTGTGACAGTAGCAACAGACCCGGATGCTGCAGCCAGCCAGCTTGGCCAGGAGCACAAAGCTGTCAGCAAAGTAAAGCAGAAAGCCAGGGCCTTCCTCCAAGAGATGGTTGCTAACATTTCCCCAGCCTTCATTAGGTATTTTTGTTTTATTAAGCTGTGGCTTCTTTTACTATAGAATTTAATACCAAATATGTTCACTTGAGTGAATTCTGACACAGCTAGTTTTAGTCTATTTTTTTCTGTTTTCAATCTTCACGTTTCTTTTGGTTCAGGCTAACTGGTTGGGTGCTCTTGAGGCTGTTTAATGGTTTCTTCTGGAGCATCCAGATCCACAAAGGACAACTGGAAATGGTGAAGAAAGCAGCTTCAGAGGTGAGGAGCAACTACACACACACAAAAAAGTGTGAGAGCTTTTTTTGCCCCTAGAACTGGTGCTCACTGGATATTTTTCTCTTTTTAAGACCGTTCTCTGCAAACTATAGAGATGGTTGTGTGGGAAAATCCCAGCAGATCAACACTTCCTGAAATACAACCATGCTACATTCAAAATAACTTAAATCACCTTTCTTCCCTATTCTGATACTCGGTTTGAATCTGAGCAGATTGTCTTGATGTGTTTGCTTTCGTTTCCTGCATTGTGATTGGCTGATTAGATATATGAGTTAAAGCAGTTAAACAATTACCAAGTGGCTGGTAAGGTTTTGGTTGCTTGCTTGTGATATTTACCAGGCATTGTTTGTCACTGTACATTTCTGATACATAATAAATGTGCATGACATTCATTGTATACAGACATTTTTAAAAAGCTTGTTAAGAGAAATAGTAAAATTGTAACTGCTTATTTCTCTTTTTTTTGTAGCAAAATGTGCCCATGGTCTTCCTCCCTGTTCACAAATCCCACATCGACTATCTGCTCATCACGTTGATTCTGTTCTGTCACAACATCAAAGCTCCACACATCGCTGCTGGAAACAACCTAAGCATCCCCATCCTCAGGTAACCATAAGGACTTGTGTGAGGATTGATCTGGAAATAAGGTGTACTTCTGTTCTATTTGTAAGTAAAAAGATCAGTTTGATATCAGAGTATAAGGAGCTCCCTGGAAATATATGGAGAGTTAAAGCTGTTTTATCCGGCTTCAAGTAGCATTTGTTGCTCCAACACTGATCTTCTGTAGTACATGGGTACTTACAATGTAGGTCCCAGAGGTATCAGACTGAGTCATCTTGACATTTTAAGTGTTTAATTATCAGACTGTGCTCCCTTTAATCTCAGTAACACCATAATCCAAGTTAGTGCCTTGTGGAAATTACTGATTAAAAATGTATTTACTGGCAGCTGTAGATTATGCGCTGCTGCCCATGTTGAAAGTTTGGAAACTACTTCATGAGACTTGTTTTTTTTCAGCACCCTGATCCGTAAACTTGGAGGTTTCTTCATACGACGAAGAATGGAGGAGTCTGCGGATGGGAAGAAAGACATTTTGTATCGATCACTTTTGCATGCAGTAAGTCTGCAGAGAGAGTTTTCTTCATGTTTTCTGCTCTGTCTCTTGAGTAATGAGAGAGAGAGAAAAAACGTTTGCTATTTAAGCCTTGCAGCCTTTTTTTCTGTTTCCAGTTTTACTTTGTAGTTAGCATTTTATCTTTTAAAGAACTTATTTCCATTCTGCTACAATCCTGTAATTTCTGAAGTCAAAGTAAGATGGTGTTTGGCTAGATATGCTGCTTTCCTTCATTGTAGTGACCCATGTATTGTCACTTTTGCTCCCTAAGCATATTGGGTGGGCTTATACATCATCTAACCTTTAATTTACCAGTTGTAGCCCATTGTTAGTGATCATAGGTTTTTCTGTATTCAATGATGAGTAGATGTTCAGGCCTGTAGTTGCAGATTCCTGAGCTTTTGTTAGTGCTTTGTCATCAAAAGCTACTTGGAACATTTTAAATGTGCTTTCTTCAAAATAGTGCGTAAACGTGGGTGGTTTTCTTAATTGTACGGATTGATCAGACTGGCAGATTTTCATAGTTTGTATCTTTATAAGGAGTTGAGAATAATTAAGGGTGCGCTGTCTGTGTGTTGTGCTTGTAAGATAAGTTTGTACCATGTCCTTAAGATAAGCATAATCGACTTAAGACATGAGCAGCTGGTGGAAATGATGAGCTGAAATTCATTCCTAGTACACCAACAATATTTTACCTCTTTTCTTGCTATTGTGAGTGCACAAGTTTGCTACTGCAATCATTCAGAGTAGTCCAAGTAATTTAATGAGCTAAATAGTGAGATTTTAATCTGGCTTGCCCGTGTCACTCCCCAGAATGAAATTGGCCGAACTCCTTCACAGACAGATGAAAAAAAAGCCACGTGCTGTTCCAAGTCCAGTTACTCCCATGAAAACTAAACCTAGATGTGAGTCCCTGCTTACTCTGAATGCCATGGCCTGCAGTTTATTTCAGGACAAAGCTTCTATTCTCAAAAGTGTCTGCATAATAGAGACAGCTGTGTGCACACTGTACTCTGGAGGATATCATTATCCAGCAAAGCTACCTCAGCACGCACCCAGTTTCCCACAGTTTGTCACAGTTTGCTGTTCCCACTACTCATGTTTAACCTGCATACCACAGTATTTGCAAGGCCTTAACTTCACTTGACTGTCACCTTGTAATTAAGTGAATTTCGCACTTGAAAACATTTTCACCAAAAATGTTGTGACCTTTACATACAGTGCTTGCTCATTTGTCTTATTTCTGACACACACCTTTTCTCCATTCACCTGGTCATCTCCCTGTTTCATCATTCTCACAGTACACAGAGGAATTGTTGCGGCAGCAGCAGTTTTTGGAGGTCTTTTTGGAGGGGACTCGGTCTCGCAGTGGTAAGCCATCTCCAGCACGTGCGGGCATGCTGTCCATCGTGGTTGACACGATGTCCACGGGGACTATCGCAGATGTGCTGGTGGTGCCAGTTGGCATCTCCTATGACCGCATTATTGAGGGAAACTACAATAGTGAGCAGCTGGTAAGTGCTTGGATGACATTGATGGCAACAGAGGTGTTTTCTTCAGTCATATTAAAAAAAAAGAAGAAAATTATTTGCCTTTTGAATTTGTGACTTAAGTAGGTAATTTTAAAAGAAAATATGTGAATTTATGCTGCTAGGGCCCAGTGTGTTTTGACAGAAACTTCTTCAGCATGGTCATTATAAATGTATTTTGGATCATTTTCAAGTCTGTTTTGCTCTAGGGCAAGCCGAAGAAGAACGAAAGCTGGTGGGGAATAGCATGCGGAGTGTTCAGGATGCTGAGGAAGAACTACGGTTGTGTCCGTGTTGATTTCAACCAGCCCTTCTCCCTAAAGGTGATAAATCACCCAAAAAAGAGCAGAGAATATGTTGAGCACATGAACATATGTTCTTTATTGGAAATATAAAAGATGTCTTTATGAAATTCTGTAAAATTTGATTGCCAGCACATTATCTCTTGTAATTAATTATTATATTTTGTCAAATATAGGAATACTTGGACACCCAGAGAAGTCGTCATATTCCACCACCAGTTTCTCTGGAGCACATTTTGATGCCCACCATTATTTCTGCAGAGTGAGTATCAACACACACGAAGCTCAGTCTTAACAGCAGTCATCTCTTCACCTACTCTGTGCTTATGCACAAAATAGCAGTTCCACAGTCTTGCATGCGATGACCTTTCTGGACAACCTCCATGTCCAAACTCAATGCCTCCCCTCCTGCTACTTCACAGCAGGCTCTGTGACATTCGAGAACAGGTCCTGAGTTAGCTCTGGCAGGGGTCAGCTCAGTTCAAAGCTGTCTCTTCATAGTAAAACTGAGTCATAAAGTACTGTCGCAGTCTGCCCCAGCTGGTCTCCAGTCAAACTTTCAGAACTTGTGCCAGTAGCAGCAATTAACAACCATCTCAACTCTTCGGCGACAAATTGCATAGAATACTCTTTTCAGCACTCACATGAAATAGCGGCATATCATGTCTTGCTAATGGCACAGTTGGATGAGACATGTAAGGACTTTGGCAAAAGCCAGGAAATAAAAGAAAAGAGTAAGAGAACCAACTTCAGGGTGCAGGGTCATAGCAAATGAATGATGACAAATAATTAGTAAGCTATTAACTTCAGTTCAGATGAGTATTTATTTAACAGCAGGGGCAGATGGTTTGCAGAAAAGTCAAACACAGGGGACTCTCATGCCACTTTGTTCCTCTTTCCTCTATAATTATGCACTGTTTTTCTGGGTCTTAAATACTGTGCCCCTCATATTGTTTATGTATTCTAATCCAGGGGTAGGGAACTCCAGGCCTCGAGAGCCGGTGTCCTGCAGGTTTTAGATGTGTCCCTGATCCAGCACACCTGAATCACATATAGAAGTCATTAGCAGGACTCTGGAGAACTTGACTGCAGACTGAGGAGGTAATTCAGTCATTTGAGTCAGGTGTGCTGGATCAGGGACACATCTAAAACCTGCAGGACACCGGCTCTCGAGGCCTGGAGTTCCCTACCCCTGTTCTAATCTGTATTACATTTTACAGTATCTTATATTAATTTACATTTGAAAATTACATTTTAATATCAGTGGGATTTACTGTGCATGATTTACAAAATTTATGTTCAGGACACTGCAAGCTCCTGTTGAATGGGAGTGGAAGACGAGCTGGTGTTTGAACACGACAAGTGCTGTCTTAAATTATGCAATACTGAATGTGCCAGAGTAAAACACACATGTTGGCTTGTTGTTATCCTTCCAGGCCTGATGCTCAGCTGTTTGATGGACAGGAGGAAGAGGAGCAGGTGAACAGAGAGCTGCCTGATGACATCTGTAGACGACAACTGATCAACAACCTGGCCAAGCATGTTCTCTTTAGTAAGAAAATCACAACCCACAGATAGTGGGTTTACTACATGCGTGACAAGTCTTCAGTACAGAACCCCCCACCCCATTCAGCTAAATTACTTATTGTTTATGCATGTAAATCTCCTTTTCATCCTGCATTAAAGGTGCACCTGCTCACAAAGGCAGCACTCATGAAATACAGCACAGCACAGCATCAGCCCATCTACTTCACATCACTTGGGGTGTTTTGCCCTAGGATAGCACTCCAGAAACCGGTTCTCCCCAGCTCATTCAGCTGCATTCTCCTACACTAGCCTTTTTTTTTTTTTTTTTTTTAACTCACAGCCTATCACAGAGCCACCAGCTAGATGGCATGTTGTTTTTAGCCAATAGGACGAAGGGGAGGATGGACACACATGGGAGGGGAAGAATGCGGTACCAGCTTTGCTGTTCATAAATGTCCTGCACCTCTAGAGTTGATGTCTACTTGAGATGATCTGTAGTAACCTTTGTACTTACGCACTCACTCACATTCTCTTTCTTTCTGTCTTAACGTGTTATCAATATAATCAGCTCTTTTCATTTTTTTATTAAAAAGAAAGTCAAACCTTAATGCATTAATTAAATCCTTTTACTCCAACCAATTAACCCAGACAGCCACTCACCATGAGTTTGGTTCTGTCTGAGATTTCTTTTTGTTAGAAACATTTTTTTTGTCCACAGTATGTAATGCTAAAGGTGGAATTGTCTCTATAATACTCTGTATACTCTCCTGACTATATATGCTGTGATTAGGTTCTATATAAATAAAAACTAAAGTGAATACACCTTATTTTTAGGCTTACAACACTGTGTTCTTATAAGTGTCTCAACCAATTAGAAATGTTATCTTGTTATCTTTCTGTTGTGTGTTGTTTACTATAACCTCTTCTCATATCTCCTCCTTACAGCGGCTAATAAGTCATCAGCAATCATGTCCACCCACATTGTGGCCTGTCTGCTGCTGTATAGACATAGACAGGTAGGAATAGCTTTTTTTTCCTCTGTTATCTTCTCTCTCATGATGTTCTATCACCGCCAGTTACATCTGCTGCTATTTTTTTTAATCCTGAAATTTCTATACCTTCTTTTGCCCCCATCCCACCCACCCCCCCTTCCTCTTAACAGGTATGTGTCTTCCTGGGCATGACACTTAAGTCTTAAACGTAGTAATAGATGTTTCTCTGTTAAAAAAAAAAATCCTTTCTTTTGGCATCCTCTCTCACCACCTCTTACATTAGTTGTCGGACTCTGCCCTCTGCAGGCACACTAATGTCATGACATATGCTCAGTATTGTATACAACAAAAAGCCCTTTTGTAGCTTTTGTTTGCTTCTCAGAGTCGTGACTTTTATTAGTTGGAAATTAATTATTTTGAGACACCAAAGTTTCTCAGCTTGTTTCGTTCTTCTTCCTTTTGTGTCAGGGGGTGGTGCTGTCCAAGCTAGTGGAAGACTTCTTCAACATGAAGGAGGAGATCCTGTCACGAGACTTCGACTTGGGCTTTTCGGGGAACTCGGAGGATGTGGTCATGCGTGCACTCCACCTCCTGGGAAACTGCCTCAATGTGACCAGCGGTTCTAATCGCAATGGAGAGTTTACCATTGCACCCAGCCAAACTGTACCCGCGCTTTTTGAGCTCAACTTCTACAGCAACGGCCTTTTCCATGTTTTCATTTCTGATGCAATCATTGGTAAGTTATACTGACAGTATTATGTGTTATTCTGGTATATCATTTATTTTTGGCATGTAGTTATTATTTAAAAAAAATAAGATTTACACTGACACTACAAGGAAAGCATCAATAATGTTTTTAAAAATAAAAGGATAGTTCAAATCACTGTTTGCAGTTAGTGTGATGTGTGTTGTGCTGTCAATAAAGCTTGATTCAGCAGTCCTAAACATACAGGTTTTCCTCTCCCTCTCCAGCCTGTAGCGTCCTATCACTGCAGCGAGAACTGGTCATCGAATCAGAGTCTGATCGCCAGCCTGGCAATCCCAGTAATCTTCTTCTCAGTCAGGAGAGACTCATCCGCAAGGCTGCTGGTCTCTCCCACTTCCTTATCAATGAGGTGGCTGTAGCACCAGTAAGTCCTGCATATATATTGCATCTTTATCATACTGAACATCTTCAGGCATTTTATATACGCATCCAAGATATTATGACCAGTCCCTTTATAATGCCATGTTACCCTGCATGTTGCACCAAAACAGTTTAAGCCAGTTTCCCCATAATGTTTTGGTCCTTTTCCAAGTTCCTGAGGTCTTTGCAGTCCTTCATTTCTCCATCAATGAACATGTTTACAGTGAGAGCCCTTTAATAATTGAAGACATGAGATAATTTGCTTCACTTTGTCTCTGTGAGGTCATAATCTAATGGATCACCTCTGTATAAGACATCCTTTCAATATAATTAGTTACTTTAAGCAAGGCTGTAAATAAAGATTATTTACGTCTTGCATAGTAGTTTAAACTAGTACTGAAAGAAGGAACTTGTTGGCAAGTTGTTCCTGCAAGTACAACTACAACTTCTACACGGTTTCATGTCTCCCTCTCCTCCTGTCTGTTCCACAGCCCTGCCAGACAATTTACCAGGTTTTCCATGACACAGTAACCCGGCTGATCCAGTATGGAGTTCTTTATGTGGCAGAGGTGAGTTTACAGACCAGCTGCTGCTGGACAAAAATAACAGACCATGGTGGCTAATGTCGGAAGGTGAGAAGGACTGTTAGCTCATAGGTAATGGCCCTTTCAATTGATCTGATCTGTTTCTGTGTGTCAGGAGGACCAGGAGGAACTGAGCCCAAGCCCCACAGAGGAGCCGTGGCCCAAAAAGTTCTCTGAGCCCCTTTCCTGGAGAAGTGATGAAGAGGATGAGGACAGTGATTTTGGAGAGGAGCAGAGAGATCGCTACCTTAAGGTCTGCTTTACTAAAGCCTATCTATTATTATATACTATTTAGAATTTTAAAGCCAGCCGAATCACCACAATAATACACGACACCCACGTCCAACATCAAGAATTACGTTTTTGACTTTTTGTTTGTTTTTGTCTTATGTCAGGTGAGTGTGTCTGCAGAGCACCAGGAGTTCTTTGTCTTCCTTCAGCGACTGCTCAGCCCGGTGCTCGAGGCCTACAGCGGGGCTGCAATCTTCGTGCACAGTCTGAGCCAACCCATGGCTGAGTCCGAGTACACCCAGAGGCTCTTCAGATACCTGCTGACACGCACAGAAAGAGGAGTAGCTGCTTATGGTAATGCACCAATATCAACCACATACTGCACAATTGATTAAAAATATATATTTATTTTCACCTAGACTTACTTCCCACTTGGAATTAAAAAAAAAAAGTTATTCCAGTAGTTTTTTTTTACAAATTGGAAGTTAAATCTAAAAGTGTAAACTGTATTCACATAAAAAAAAAATAGGAGATTAACAGCAGATTAAAGTAGGAATTGGCTAGTGACAAATTTTAAACAGATGATCCTGTCACTGATTTACGTAGTTCGAGCACTTTGTAATCTTATTCTCTTCTTATTCAGGTGAAAGTGCAACTCATTATCTGGTGAAGAATACAGTGAGGACATTCAAAGAGCTCGGGGTAAGTGTGTATTTATGCTGATATGGCGTTTGCATGGTATGCTGATTCCTCCAGTTGAAATTAAGTTGTTTCTCCTGTGTTGCGATTATTCTCCAGGTCCTAAAGGAGAGGAGAGAAAACAAGGTGACAACTCTGGAGCTAAGCAACACCTTTCTACCTCAGGAAAATCGGAATAAGCTCCTGCAGTACATCTTAGGTTTCACCCTGCTGTGACCGCGACACGTGTCAGCCCATCTTGGACCCCAGGCTCCTTCCAATAAAGGGCTTCTACTGGTTACTTCTAAACAGTCCCAGGTGCTACTCTGTGGAAAGCTTTACCAGGAAGTGCCTTCACATAAAATCAGCTAACTATTAGCTGTTAGTTGGAAGAGACTTGAAGCCAGTCTTCCCTTTTGTTTTGTTTTTTTTCAGTCTCTAACTCCTTGTGTTAAAACTGTGCAGCTGATTTAACACGTGTATTGAAGGGGTCCCTCAATCAACTATTCGTTGTGAACTTCGCCAGTGAAATCAAAAAGGTTTTAATACAAAAAAAAAAAATTAACCATGCAGTCCGAACAAAGCAAGCTGCCTTTTGTCTGTACAAGCGAACAAGTAAAATATGCATATAAAAATAACTAAACAACGAACAACAGAGGAATTTTTATGTTAACTCTTTGCGCTTGTTTATAAAGTTGCTGTATTCTCTCAGTGCACTCTAATATCTTACAGTTTAAAATATTTCAATTTCCTGTACATAGATCAAAAGAATAATTTCATTTATAGTGCACTGCAATTATTGTACTCTGGTGTAATCAGAGAAGTTTGCTGCCCACTGAGAGATACAGTGCACCTGCAAATTATGTACATATCCAAGGTTTCAGTGGCAAAATGTATGAATTTAAATCTCCTTACAGTGAAGGTCAGTTATTCCTAGTTGCTGTTTTTTTTAGATAAAAACAATCAGTGTCAGAACAGTTTGGCCCATCAACAATATTTACTTAGCGAATGCAATATGTACCTGTTGAAAGTCTGATGCAGTCGAGGCCTAAAACCACATCCACCTACAGTTAAGTGCATTCAAACCACTAATATCTAAGTGCATTCACTTACACTTTTCATATGAAAAGTGACTTTGATCTCTTTATTTGCAGAACACCTCACTTTTCCATGAATGTTACACAGCGCAGCACTTAAAATATTGAGTACCAGCCCTCACACCCACTTTTATTCAAATAACAAGCTCAGACACTCTGTGGCATGCCTTTCAGGGAAAGCAGATATTTGGGATTCCTGCTAATCCTCTACCATAAACACACTGTATAGCCTTTATAGCACTGCTGCTGAAAGAGCAATAGGTGGGCATTTGTGAGATAGAAGTACTGCTTAGTGTGGTTAAAAATAGATATACACTGTGTAATAATCTTGAACAGTTTGCTAGTTGTGAGTGCAGTATAGTGTCTCCTGTTCTATCAAAAAGACATTTTCTCCTTACAGGCCTCTTTAAGGTCAGAAACAAGCAAAAAAAAAAAATAATAATAATAATAATAATGCAGTCATCTTAAACTTCCAGGTTAAATTATTCTTTTTTTTTTTGTTATAGCAACAATTGTTTTTATTTCCTCAAGAAAATTTAATTTCATAATCACTTATGTGATTGAATAAAAAATCTTAAATTGACTTACAGTATGTTAGATTGTTATACTTAAATTTCAACATTTATATATCAAAAAATAAATCAGTGTTGGGATAAAAAGTCAGACGATGTCTGACTATAAAATTAAGAACCCAGAATGACCAAAATTAAAGACTGATGGTGAAACTACACAGCACTGTGCATTTGGCTGCAAGTTTCCAGTTCTATTGTAAAGCAACTTGATAACTTAAAGTCAATATTTTCGTGTGTCTTTCAGTCTCAGTTTGTAATGAACATGAATATAAACGTACACCGCTCTTCTTGATGGTTTACGCATGCCCGATGATAGAAAAGAGGAAGCAGCAAGTTTGAAATTGTCATAGGAAGTTTGATGAATTACATCATTATTCAATTATTGGATTGCTCATCCAGTCCTGAGACTGATGGTGTGAGGGCATTGTTGATGCGTCAGGGCGATACAAGAAGTGGGACCTAGGTGTCCCGTTGGACATTTAAATAAATATTTCTATTTAAAGACCATGTGATAATACAGCTCTGCTTGTTACAGTTCATTGTCAAGTATTTTTTTTTTCATATTTTTCAAAACTTATAAATGGAAATAAGGTTACTTATTGGTGAAAGATACCTTAAAAGCATGTTGAAGAACAGAAAAGTATGTTACTGAAACAGGAATGTGCTCTGAGAGTGTGGTGAGCATTCTAGCTTTTCTGAGCCCTCAGTCTGTACAAGTCTCCTCACCAGGGGACCCATCTGCCATGATAAAAACCACTATATGTACTGTACTGCATGTTTCCTCTGGTCGCCTTTAATCATTGACACTTCAATGTGAACTCTGCTGAACCTGATAATGCTCTTTTGCAGCCTTACAGCTGTGTAAGTTGTGTCGATGAAAGGGAGCTGTATGTGTAGAAGATTAATTGTGTTACCTCTTGAATGTTATCTCATCTAAAAAGGTCATTGTGATGTTGTGGAGTACTCAGTGGATGTGGTACAGATTTATAGTTTTTATGAACTGCTTGTGGGATACTGAAGCGGCATTAATGACATCCCACTGCTCTGTATAACGTAGGATAAATACCTGTATCTAGGGAACAGGTGCCTTTTTAACGCACTGTAGTATTAATTTGTTGTGTTTGTTTTTTGTTGTTTTTTTGTGCATGTGAACAATTATTTTGGGAGTCCAGATGAATGCTGTAGATCGCAAGTTGGAAAAAGAAAATACACAAGTTGAGAGAACATGTTAGAATCACCAGCTAATAAATATGTCACACTTTTGTTTTTGCTTTATCAAAGCAAAGCACAATTGGCATTGTTAGACTTTGTTTTTAAATAAATAATGATAGATCAATAATGGTCTTGTCTTTTTTATTCTATGTCTGTCAAAAGATGGGATGTACTATGATGGGAAGGCGTCCGGGCAGCGTACATTGAAGTGCCTGCTCAATAACTAGGGAACCACTCGGCCTGCACTTACCAAACTTCATGGGTAGATGGCTTATGACCAAAGCAAGGTTGGGGTTGTATATGGGGAGGGCGGGGGGTCACTAAGGCCCAAGGTCATATGATTGAATCTTTGTTTTTTTTTCCCAAGTCCACTTCATATCTAAGTTGTTTGAAGGAGTTTGATGAAACCTTGTGCGATTATGCAGAGATCAACTCCTGAAGGTCAAAAGTCAAGGTCACATAATTATTAAATCTTTGTTTTTCATGTGACAACAAACGTGGTTAATACAGTGTGATGAGCATATTTTGCCCTGCTAGGTGGTTTTCTTGTTTATACAGTGATCCCTCACCCATCGCAGGGGTTACATTCTAGAGACCCCCGCGATAGGTGAAAATCCGAGAAATAGCGGTGTTATATTTATTTTATTATTTATATATATTTCAAGACTTTATAAACCCTTCCCACTCTCTTACTACAACCTGATGAATTATATAGCTGATGGTGATGAAGGTGGTGCAGCATCTTTGCCTCAGCTGTAACTTCTATTTGTGTAACTTATCTCTTCGTCAGTGATGAACAGAATTATGGGGTGTAACAGAAATACATATATAGCGCAAAATCCCGCAATATAGTGAAAATGCCGCGAAACAGAATTGGTAATTTTTTTTTAAAACTCCATGATACTGCGAAGCTGCAATAAGTGAACTGCGATATAGCGAGGGACGACTGTATTCAGTGGGATTTCAATCTAAAAGCATTTTATGTAAATGTGCATTATTTTTCCAGTTTGTGAAAGGGGTCAATTCTAATCCTCTGGTCCTTAGCAGGTCAATCATTTAAATACAACCTCAGGTGAACACCAACACGTGACATATTACACCCTGTTGTGATTTATTTAACAAAAAGGAGCTTGAAGCCTGCAATCTCTGTCTCTTAGGTTTTT
The DNA here is from genome assembly GCF_007364275.1 of Archocentrus centrarchus. NCBI lineage: Eukaryota > Metazoa > Chordata > Actinopteri > Cichliformes > Cichlidae > Archocentrus > Archocentrus centrarchus. The sequence continues at coordinate 13,247,107 of NC_044364.1, read as the reverse complement.
CCAGTTTCTCTGAGCATTGTATGGTTTGACCTTGGGGTGAATTTGCAGGGATGTCCAGTCCTGGGAAGATTGGCTTGCAAATGATCTTTCTCACTGTAAAATCATGGACTTCAAATTTGGAAATGACCTTAAAACTATTCCCAGATTGACAGGAAAAATTTCTTCTCTAAGTTTTAGTTAAATAAAGAGTGACATGATGTAATATGTATTGTTTTCGTTTTACAGAATCATATTGTCTGTTTTGTTTTCCCAAGCAAAACTGTTTTTTCCATGAGAGAAATTAATTGAGCTTGGCAATCTTACTGGACACTGCACAACGTAAAATTAACACTGATGTTCTTAGAACAGGTTAAAAAAAATCCAGTGATCACAAAGTCAATGTTTTCACCCTGTAACTTAGAAATTTGGCCCGACAAACATTTCTGATTTGAAATCTCACTCTTCTACTAATGTTTTGAACTCCTCTTCAGTGTCTCTTTTATAATGCTCCAGGTGTTCACTGCATTGATCCCTTGGGGTGTTGTATTTAACAGTTTTAGCAGTTACTCAAGTTTTTTGCCCTCCATTTCTCTGCAAAACATTAACAATAAAAAAGTAAAATAACTCAGGGTATGTACAAATGAGTATAAGTCCATCAAATGATAGAAAAACGTATACTGTGTCTAAGAATATGTGTATTGGCCACATTAGAGTTAATGGATTCACTATTTATGTTTAGAGAAGAAAAAAAAAACTAGCTGGAGTTCCAGAGAATTCCAACCATCTTTAATGGTTAGTTTTCTTTTTCAGTTTTCATTATGTGTCAGGCTGGAGAAGGAGGCAGGCTTACTTTGTTAGGCCTGTGGGAGGATGGGAGGAGGATATATATATATATATAGAGAGAGAGAGAGAGCGGACCAAGACCAAGTGAAACCTTTGTGACAATGAGGACAAAACAGAGTCGACATGTGTGCGTTCTTCTACCCAACAAGCAGCACCTGGATTGTGCTGTCACGGTGAGTGACAATAGGTCCTTTCTGTGACAAATTTTCTTGTTTGGTATTTGATTGCGACACATTAAACGGAAATGCAGACACAGAAACTACACTGATGTTCAGATTACATTGATCTGCTGGGGGTTATACTTATTCTTTAAGCTGTGTTTCCCGTGTGTTTATAGGTAAAAGCCAGAGGCCATGAGGTGTTGAACAGTGTGTTGAAGCATCTTGGTGTCAGTGATCTCCAAGTATTTGGTCTGGCTGTTCTGAAAGGTCAGTTTGGTCTGTGTGGGAGTTCAAGAGAAAATGTTTTTTATTCATTTAATGTGGAATGCCGAGATTCGGGGAGGCTGCTGATAGTGAGTGAACCTGCAAAGTCCGCTCCTATTAGCCTTAAACAACACTACTGAGTGATGGCACATGTTACATTAGTCATTGTGTTGATTTCAAACAGCAGTGTCAAATGTAAAGTATGTTTTTTTTAATAGGTTATTAGTAGTTTTACCTTTCTAGGCCAAATGATATGAAACTGAGCCGTATGTAACCTGTGAACTGGCCTGATACCTCTGATTGAATGTGCTTTTTTTTCCTTTTAGATAATGATTATCTATTTCTTGATTTGGAAGAAAAGCTGAGCCAATACTTTGGAAAAAGGTGGAAGAGAGGATCTTTAATGGTTAGTTTTCTTTCTTTTTTTTTCCTGTAGTGTTCATAGTAATTAGTGGTCATGGCGATTTGCATATCAATGATCTGAAGAAGATCTTGTGGCTCATTGAACTGAATTGAATTGAACTGAATTAAATATCATTGTCAGCGATGTGACAATGAAATTATGTAAGCAGTCTATCTAGTGTCTTAAAAAATAAATAAAAATAAAATAAATAACAGATCAAATAAGTAGGTACATACATATGTATACCCTGCCCAGCAACCCACCCTTTAAATTACACAACTCTGTTTCTCCCCGCTCCACACTTGCACTTATTTACACCTTAATATTCAGAGCGTTATTTAGAAGTGTAAACCAAACCAGTGTAAACCAGAGCCATTGCTATGCAATGGTTCTGGTTTCAGTAGTTACGCAACTTTTTACTGTTCATAAGATTGGGGAAACCTGCTGTCAGCTGAGACTGAAGAAGTCACTTGGATGAATGATAAAATGTTTCTCCTAGTGAAAATATTGCATCCAGATGAAATGAATTAACTTTCTGGGAGTCTGTCAATGGACTAACATGCAAAAAGTCTTTGTTCTAAGACCAGGAGGAGACACAATCCCAGCCTCATGGGGACACTCACTAGAGTATTCCTGCTTTCAAGCCTGGATAAAAGGGAGGTTGCATCCAGTGTAAACTGGTGCCAAATCAAATATGCAGATCCATTAGCTGTGGCAACTTTTCCCCAGCAAACATGCCGAAGTGGGCTCACAGTGGGTAGCTGTGGGTGAACTGCAGAGCTGTGTGGACAGGGCAAACCCACACTTATCCCAAGTAGACCCCAAGTGGGTGTGCCCACACAGGGCCCACAGCAGTTTTGCATCTGGGAGCCCTTATATTGGCAACCCCACAGTGGGTTGGCCCATAAAATAACCCACAACAATTTTGTTCTTTTGGGATCTCAAGGGTGAATTCCCAAACATCAGTAACATTCAAACATCAGTAAAATAGAAGACAAACTGGATCTTATTAATTTATGAATATTATATATATATATATATATATATATATATATATATATATATATATATATATATATATATATATATATATATATATATATATATATGAATGATTTATTGACACAACTGTAATAGCAAAATGCTCAATACCCCTTTCTTTATTCATTCTACATTTCCAGGTGCCATTCATCTTATTTCTAAGAGTCCAGTATTACGTAGAGAGTGGGCTGCTAATATTGTAAGTTTGTTTTCCATTACGTTCTTTTTCTGAGAATAGTCATTTCCCTCATATGTGTTGTTAAAGTTTGTGAAGATATTTGTAGAAAAATAGTTAGCTGATTCAACCGGACAGGCTTTATAACAGGAAACAAAAACCTCTCTGTTTCTTGCAGGAGCAGCAAAGTGCAGCAGCTCTACTACACTGAGCTGAGGCAGAAGGTGCTGCATTCGCAGAGCCACCATCAGGAGGCTTTGTTCTTCCAGCTGGCTGCTTCTGCCCTCCAAGCTGACATTGGTGATCTGGCACAAAGAGAGGGAAGTGAGGAAGATGGAGAAGAGAAGAAACAGGAGAGAAAATATAGATGCTACTTTCTCCCTGAAGATTACTTTCCCACATGGGTAAAATAAAGAAAGAAAGAGAGAAAAAAATAATACATTTTGACAAAAACACTATTATATGTATGTTTGTTTTCTCAGCTTATAAAGCGCAGAGGGAGAGACTACTTGCTCCAACACTGTCCAGTGTTGCATGGTGAGCTTAGGGGGGTGTCCCGCAAGCAAGCCATCCTGCACTTTATAAAGGAGGCCAACAGGCTTCAGGATGGACCAGTCACATTCTACAGGATGAGAGAGGTCAGAGTCCGTATTTCAGTTTAATGAGAACAAACTCTGATGTGAGAAGATGCCTGAGGAACGAAAGTGTACTTTACAAGAACAAGGGTGATGTGCAGAGCTGTAGGAACTACAGAGGGAAAAGGCTGATGAGCCATACCATGAAGCTGTGAGAAAGCGTTGTTGAAGCCAGGTTAAGAAGAAAGGTGATAATCAGTGAGCAGCAATGTGGCTTCATGATGAGAAAGAGCACTATAGATGTAATGTTTGCTTTGAGAGTACTGCATGTGGTACTGCATGATGAAGTCATGAGTGGCAGAGGGTGGTGCAGGACTTGTATTAGGACAGTGGATAGTGGTGAGGTGTGCAGTAAGAGTGACAAATGGATTCAAGGTGGGGGTGGGATTACATCAGGGCTTTAAATACCTGGGGTCAACAATCCAAAGCAACAGACAGTGCACAAGAGCGGTGAAGAAGAGAGTACATGCAGGGTGGAGTAGGTGGAGGCAAATGACAGGGGTGATTTGTGACAGAAGGATAGCAACAAGCGTGAAAGAGAAGGTTTACAAGATGGTAGTGAGACCTGCTTTGATGTATGGACTGTGACACGTCATAATAGACTCCAATTTGTTCATGTAAATGGAGAGTCTTCTTCACACACTAAGGTTAATTATGGAGTTCCACAGGGTTCTGTGCTAGGACCAATTCTATTTACATTATACATGCTTCCCTTAGGCAGTATTATTAGAAAGCATTGCATCAATTTTCATTGTTATGCAGATGATACTCAGCTTTACCTATCAATGAAGCCAAATGACACACATCAATTAGTTAAACTGCAGGGATGTCTTAAAGACATTAAGGCCTGGATGACCTCTAATTTCCTGCTTCTAAATTCAGATAAAACTGAAATTCTTGTACTCGGCTCCACAAATCTTAGAAACATGGTGTCAAACCAGATACTTACTCTGGATGGCATTACTTTGGCCTCCAGTAACACTGTGAGAAATCTTGGAGTCATTTTTGACCAGGATATGTCCTTCAATGCACATATTAAACAAATATGTAGGACAGCTTTTTTGCATTTGCACAATATTTCTAAAATTAGAAACATCCTTTCTCAGAGTGATGCTGAAAAGCTAATTCATGCATTTATTACTTCTAGGGTGGACTATTGTAATTCATTATTATCAGGCTGTCCTAAAAGCTCCCTGAAAAGCCTTCAGCTGATCCAAAATGCTGCAGCTAGAGTACTGACAGGGACTAGAAAGAGAGAGCAGATTTCTCCCATATTGGCTTCTCTCCATTGGCTCCCTGTTAAATCTAGAATATAATTTAAAATCCTTCTCCTCACATACAAGGTCTTGAATAATCAGGCCCCATCTTATCTCAAAGACCTCATAGTACCATATCACCCCAACAGAGCACTTCGCTCTCAGACTGCTGGCTTACTTGTGGTTCCTAGGATACTTAAGAGTAGAATGGGAGGCAGAGCCTTCAGCTTTCAGGCCCCTCTTCTGTGGAACCAGCTTCCAGCTTGGATTCAGGAGACAGACACCCTCTCTATTTTTAAGATTAGGCTTAAAACTTTCCTTTTTGATTAGGCCTATAGTTAGGGCTGGATCAGGTGACCCTGAACCATCCCTTAGTTATGCTGCTATAGGCCTGGTCTGCTGGGGGGTTCACATAATGCACTGTTTCTTTTCATTCACCTTATTTACTTTGTTTATACTCCGCTTTGCATTTAATAATTAATTGATATTAATCTCTGGCTCGCTTCCACTGCATGTCTTTTCTCTCCCCTCAGCCCAACCGGTCGCGGCAGATGACTGCCCCTCCCTGAGCCTGGTTCTGCTGGAGGTTTCTTCCTGTTAAAAGGGAGTTTTTCCTTCCCACTGTCGCCAAGTGCTTGCTCATAGGGGGTCGTTTTGACTGTTGGGTTTTCTCTGTATTATTGTAGGGTCTTTACCCACAATACAAAGCGCCTTGAGGCAACTGTTTGTTGTGATTTGGTGCTATATAAATAAAATTGAATTGAATTGAATTAAATTTTGAGCAGTTTGGAAACAAAGGCTGAGATGGTTTGGACTTGTGCAAGAGGAGGGATAGTGACTAGGGATAGGATGTTGACTGTGGAGCTGCCAGGCAGAAGGAAAAGAAGGAGAGCACAGAGAAGATTCATTGATGTAGTGAAGGGGGATATGATGTTGCTGTGACATAGGGATAGAGTGAGAGGGTGGCAGATGATGTGCTGTGGTGACCCCTAAAGGGAGCAGCTGGAAGAAGAAGGAGTCACAGTATATCAGAGACTACAGAATCGTGGGGTAAATTTCAGAAAAACTTGTAAGAATAACACCTTTAATGTCCTACAGTATGAAAAATATTACATGTCCTATAAGCCCTGGTAATAATCCTTTAGCATGCTGAATTATTTGTCTTTCTTGCAAATTTTAGAGAACTGAATACTGTTTGGCTTCATTTATGAGTCACATCTGTTATGTGAGCCTGTGGCCTTTTTGTTAACTACTTTGTTAACTATTACTTTACATGCAGGAGAAAAAACAGCTAAGAAGTTTAATCCTTCTTGGTGTGACAGTGAAAGGAGTCCATATTTATCAAGTGGGTCATTTGCAGCTATAACCTTGCAGAAAATTTTACATAAAGTTGATTGATTCATTTTGCATGTGCACATGGATTCTTGATTTGGACTTTTTTTTTTTAAGGAGGTGGAAGGGACGCAATCTTTATTGTATGATTTTTCCTGGACGGGTATTGATCGCTTCACCTTTCAGGTTTGGTTTTAAAGACTGCACTATCATACAAATATGCATACATTAATAATCACATTGACCTACATGTAACCCTAACCCTAACCCTACCACACAAACACTTCCTTTTTATTAATCTTTCTTTGTGACTCTCCAGGGCAGCACGTTTGAAATCACTGTTGTGGGCTCCCTGTGCCTCCCTAAGCTGGTTTATTACACTAAATCAGCTTTCCACTCAAAACACATCCTGAGGCACCTCAGTGACAGTCACCAGCTCCACATGAACATCAGAGATGCAGTCAGCTACATCCAACAACTGGAAAGCATGGAGGGTAAGCAAGACTTTACTTTACTGGTACCTGTCTACGACTTAAATGGAGTCTCAATTATCCCGGTCTGAAGCCAGTATCATTTAATGATAATAATAATCATATGAGGCTTTTAATCCAGTTTAAAAGATTTGGGAGCATAGAGGTCATTTTACACAGTCAGGCTCCAAAGGTGTCCTATTTTCTGTCTTTTTTCAGTCAAAGAGGCCTACATCTGTGACACAGCATGCCTAAGAAAGAGTCTCCAATGCAGCAACCTCACATCTTCCATGTCTGACAGCAGTGATGCACTGGAAACAGCTACTGCCTGGTTTAAAGAGGAAAGGGAGGAGGATGAAGGCTCTACATCAGGTCAGCTAAGAGGAAATATTTGTGTTTACAGTGCAGCACTTTCCAGACTGTAACAGTTTATGAGTGCATTTATCTTGCAACTTGCAAAAACATACAATTAATTCAACTCTACAAATGGTTTACAACAGTAAAGATTAAAACATCTGCAGACTTAATGAAAGAAGAAATTACCTCTGTGAGGTGGATGGTTTAAAAGCTTATGAAGTCAGAACTTATTTTATTAAGTTAGAGTTGATACTCTTTGCTGATGCCAGAGTCTGAGCTGTGGTTGTACGAATCAGAGGAGGTTCTTGTTGATGATCCAGCTGAGGTGTCCTGGCTGGCTGAGCTGCTCCATGGCGTGTCTGTCGATGGACCTTTGGTGTCGCCCTCTTTTTACTGGTCAGGTTAGTCCAAAAAGTACTATGACACATCTGAAATAAGAGTTTAATCGTGTGTTAGCATTTGACATTGTGTCCTCTTTTATTATCAGCTGTCACCATGGAAATGAAACAGGTGAGCAAACTGTGGGTGTGGGTGTTTGAACATTTCCAGAACCGTCCGGCATCAAAGGCAACAGTCTTTTCTGTGATCTTCAGGTTCTGTGGAGAAAAGCTGATGAAGGGGTGTCTGTGGACTGATTGATAGTAAGAGGATGGAGGGATTTGTTACCTGTTCTTCAGCTCGGGATAAGGAGACACCTGATAGAGTTAACTGTTATCAAACTAAAATGCTGAGGAATAAATATATTTTCTTTCTTCCAACCACAAAATCATAAAACTCAGATTTTGCTAATAAAGACTGAAAACATACAGCTCAGTTTGTTATTGAAGAGCAAAACCTCATTATATGCATTAAAAATAAGTTATGCCACAGAGTTTGTATGCAGTGAGGGTATGTGTTTCCATAATGTGGGGCTATGCGGGGTTCTTCCTCTGTGTAATGGCTAGCACTCTGGACTTAATCTTGGACCTTATCTTTGTGGGACTTTTTTTTTTCCTAAGTAGTTTAAACTTTCTGAATACAGCTGTAATCATCACATTTTAGAGATCACTGTATATGAGTAATCCTCTGCCACACAAAAGTGCAACAGTGTTATAAATGCAAACTAAGTGTATTAAAAATCAATAATATAATAACCCGGGCCATTTTTGTTATTATTTGTACAGTGCTGACCTCCATTCCTTTGATATTATCACCATTTTACCATTGGAATAATGTTTAAGTTAATATGTCCTATTTTGTCTTCTATCCTACAAAACTGTTCTGTGATTTTATTTTTACAAAGCTGATGAGATTTATGTAAGCAGGCTTCCACAATGTGGCAGTATGTGCAGATAATCGGAGGTTCCATGGTGAAATGGTTGGCACTGTGGACTCTAACCTGAGTTCAAATCTCAGTGGGACCTAGTTTTGAGAGGCCAAGAAGTATTTGCATAACCTACAAGAAATAAGTTGGTGAAACTTGAATGACCAATTCTGTAGTGATCCACAGCACCACCATGTGACTGCTTCAGGCCAAATAGTCAGCTCCCTGGAACACACTGCAGTCAGAAGTCAGGATGGCCAAGTGATCTAAGGTGCTGTGTCAGGTTCCAGTCTCCCCTGTGGGTGTGTGTTCAGCTCTCACTCTTGATAGCTAAACTTAAACTCACTCACTTAAATATACAGAATTCAAACAGACTTAGTCTGCATACAAATGTGGATAGAGTGCAGATGTCCCCTTTTAGGATCAAATTTTAACACTACAATTTTATTGTTCTATTAGTCTTATAGAACAACAAAATAGTTGACAGCAGAAAAAAACAACAGAAAAGGAAGTGTTTCTCCATTATTTACTGTAGAGCATCAGCTTTATTACTGGCTGTGGACCAGTTAAAATTTTTTTCACATTTCTGACATAATGAGGTCAGTCGACATCTGGAATGCTGGTGCAAGTTGATGATTCATTTACTTCTTCAGTTTGAAACTTAAAAAACCCCAAAGAAACCAAAAACAGATTACTGTATATAAATTTGAAAAAAAAAAAGGCCTCTTTTGAATGATTCACATGTTAAGCTAAAATCGTGTATCAGGATTGCTGAGTTGGCTTGTAGTCTCTCCTGGAGGTGTGGGTTCAATTCCTATTCCTGACTTTGAGAGTTCACTTAAGAACTGTTGGAATAACACAGATGATGATGAATTATGAAATGGGCCTTTTAAAATCCCACTTCTGGATAACAAGCTCATGAAAACTGCCCAAGTGCTGCTCAGGTTCCAGTCTCTTCCAGAGGTGTGGTTTGAAATCCCATTCCTCACAGCAGTTCAATTTCAATTCAATTCAATTTTATTTATGTAGCGCCAAATCACAGCAAACAGTCCCCTCGAGGCACTTTATATTGTAAAGTAAAGACCCTATAATAATTACAGAGAAAACCCAACAGTCAAAAAAAAAACCCTATGAGCAAGCACTTGGTGACAGTGGGACGGAAAAACTCCCTTTTAACAGGAAGAAACCTTCGACACAACCAGGCTCAGGGAGGGGCATGAAGGCACACCCTGGAAGACAGCCAGAGATCTTTAAGTTAATGTGAATCGACTAATATGCATAAGTTAATGAAGTGCAATGCATAAAAAACACCAATATATTAACATGTAATAAAAACTGTTATGGAAAAGTTGTTTCCATCTTTTAAAAATGTCCTGCTACAGAGAATTGCCCATTAGAAGAACATCGACATTGTCATTAATGTAATCTGATGAATCTGATAATGTGCTATCCTCCTGAGTGGTTCCATGGTGTAATGGTTAGCACTCTGGACTTTGAATCCAGTGATCTGAGTTCAAATCTCAGTGGAGCCAAATCTCATGCTTTAAATTTGCACACCATTGCTCTCACTGTGTTGGTCCAGCTAACAGTGTGCACAGCAAGTAATGAGTAAGAAAAAGGTTAATAAATGTGTTCACTTTGATGTGCAGCGTGTTCATTTAATATATAAATGTTGTTAGGCTTGATATTAATCTGCAATCTACACTGCTGGAATTTCAGCTACTAGATAAAGAACAAAAACACACCAAAACTGTCTATTAAATCAATAAAATTACTTGCAATTTGTTATGCGGCAAACTAATGACATTTCCATGTCTCTGTTATGATGCAATCAGATACTAGCCTTTAATGTATAAATAGATACAGTTAAACATTTCAGAACTCAAGCACACAGCAGAGGTTCTATGATGTAATGGTTAGCACACTGGACTTTGAATACAGTGATCTGAGTTCAAACCTCAGTGGAACCAAAGCGCATGTTTCAAATTTGCAGCCCGTTGCACTCACAGTATATGTCAGTCATACTCAAATCCAGCCCATGATTGACTGGTGTTGTGCCAGAAAGTGATAATCTGCCATAAAGTGGTTTCAATTTGCTTTTATGTATAATATCTTTGCTTATATTGGTGAAAAGAGTGTAGTCAATAGGATTTATGAAGGGCTTATACATAAAATGAAGAAAATACCTGTTTTTCAAGTATGTTTAAGACTGCATTATTGCACCTACATTATAATACATAAGCTTGGGAATGCCTTGGGGTCCCTCCAGATGAGCTGGTGGAGGTGGCTGGGAAGGGGGAAGCCTGGGCTTCTCTGCTTAGGCTTTTGCCCCAGTGACCGAACCCCAGATAAGCGGAAGAGAATGGATGGATAGATTATAATAAATCCAGTCCTCTTTGGTCACTTAAAATAAATAAAATAAAAATTAAATTAAAATATTTTATTTTGTGATTTCTGCATTCCTCTTGGCCAGATTTCTCTTAAAAAAAACATTTTTACCCTGATAAATAAAAAATATATAAAAGTCACTGCCAAAAACTGATTGCAGCTTCTAACTTGTAACAGAAATGTTGTTTCTCACTCAAAATGATCTGATATAATTCACGAGAGATATGTTTGACATATTTTCCACAGATTGTAGATCAGAAAGTCATTTACAACAGCTTAAATACAGTTTAAATTCTGGCAAATGCCAGAAATCAGTTTTTGGCAGACGATCACTTTTTGGATCGTGGATTTTGTTAGAATTTGTTTACGGTGCTTTTCGCGGTTTACCAGTCTCATGAGTGTTTAGCAAAGTTTAACGATTATGTGGCGAGAGGGAGCAATCACAGCTATGATGGTTAGTTGCAAAAGGTGCATCCTGACACTGGGCACACACAGGTAACTCCTGCCCTTTTTTAAAGTTGCTTTTTTAGTGGCACAACTCACACAAAACTAGCATGATAGCGACACGTGGCCACGATCGTGTGTGCGGATCCAAAGAGCTTCTCGGGCCAGGGTTGGTCACTGTGTGCTGACCGATGGGTGCTATTCCTTATTTTTGGATCATTTTGATGGTGAAGTGTGAGATGAGGATTATTTCAACTTGTGGAAGAAAACAAATGTTTTCACTTCACAAACATCAGAGGGATACCCTGGTAGCAAGCTCAACACAGCCAGGTTTTCTTTGCATTAGCTGGCCGTGACTCAGACTCTGCGCAAAATGAGTGCCACCCGAGAGCGCTCTCGGTGCTGCTGTTTACTTCTAGCATGTTGGCCTCACAGTAGAGCTCAGAGACTTTCAGCTGGGTGCATTTAAACATTAAATGTTATTGTCCCATTTTAGATCAAAGCTAGTTTAATTAACGAGGGGAGAACACACGTGGACGGCTAGGCTCTGAAAGCGACAACAACAAGGTAAGGCCTTAAGCCGTTATAAAAGCAGGAGACAGAAGCACTGTCACAGACACTTTGCTGTCCTGCGGAACATCAGATTCAGCAACATTTCTCATGTTTGAAAGGCAAGCTCAAAACCCTTAATCACCGAGGCAACATATATTCCAACTTCCAACCATACACCAGCGGTTCTCTGTGGTGCCACCTTGACCCTTGAGAGTTTTGCTAGTGACTGTGTTAATGTAAGCTCTTTGTTCTGCTGTAGGAATTTATCCAAAGCTCAACATTTGTTCCACATGACCTTGCGCACCACAGTTTCAAAAGCACTGCCATAAAGCAGTTCCTAACCTTTGAGCTGTAATCTCGGCACTCTGGTGGATTTTGTTAGGATTTGTTTACGGTGCTTTTCGCGGTTTACCAGTCTTGTGAGTGTTTAGCAAAGTTTAACAATTATGTGGCGAGAGGGAGCAATCACAGCTATGATGCTTAGTTGCAAAAGGTGCATCCTGACACTGGGCACACACAGGTAACTCCTGCCCTTTTTTAAAGTTGCTTTTTCAGTGGCACAACTCACACAAAAAAAGCATGATAGCAATTGTGCGAAGAATACAGGCACTGTCAGGAGTGGGATTCGAACCCAGGCCTCTATGAGAGACTGCGACCTAATCGCAGTGCCTTGGATCGCAGTGCCTTGGATCGCTCGGCCATCAAAAGCCATCAAAGGTTCACAGGGGGCTGCTGCCATGGATCCTTAGAGAACTGATCACTTTCCAGTGTGTGGGGAGCCTAGAAGGAACTAGATCCCCAACCTCCTGTAGAAGGCACAAATGTCATTCGATCTTATTGCATATGTTTTGTCCAACGCGCACATGCACGCGTCTGTTCCAATAGTCAGCTCTGTTGTACAATTAATGTTGCAAAATTTTGACCTGATGGAGTCAGGATGGCCGAGCGGTCTAAGGCGCTGCGTTCAGGTCGCAGTCTCCCCTGGAGGCGTGGGTTCAAATCCCACTCCTGACAACAGTTGCCAAAACGACACCATTGGGAAGTGCTTTTAGAAGATCCCCATGTTCCAAAGAAATCCAATTGCAGTGTCCAGCTCAAGGTCTCGTTACAGTCAAGTGCCAAGCGAGGTGTGAATCTGTTGGGTGTCGCATTTCACCCTCTCACAGCTCCTTAGTTGATGCAGCTTTGATCATTATGTGGTAGCAGGCAGCTAGTACAACTTCCATTTATCACTCGAGGGGAGAACACACGTGGACGGCTAGGCTCTGAAAGCGACAACAACAAGGTAAGGCCTTAAGCCGTTATAAAAGCAGGAGACAGAAGCACTGTCACAGACACTTTGCTGTCCTGAGGAACATCAGATTCAGCAACATTTCTCATGTTTGAAAGGCAAGCTCAAAACCCTTAATCACCGAGGCAACATATTATTCCAACTTCCAACCATACACCAGCGGTTCTCTGTGGTGCCAGCTTGACCCTTGAGAGTTTCGCTAGTGACTGTGTTAATGTAAGCTCTTTGTTCTGCTGTAGGAATTTATCCAAAGCTCAAGATTTGTTCCACATGACCTTGCGCACCACAGTTTCAAAAGCACTGCCATAAAGCAGTTCCTAACCTTTGAGCTGTAATCTCGGCACTCTGGTGGATTTTGTTAGGATTTGTTTACGGTGCTTTTCGCGGTTTACCAGTCTTGTGAGTGTTTAGCAAAGTTTAACAATTATGTGGCGAGAGGGAGCAATCACAGCTATGATGGTTAGTTGCAAAAGGTGCATCCTGACACTGGGCACACACAGGTAACTCCTGCCCTTTTTTAAAGTTGCTTTTTTAGTGGCACAACTCACACAAAACTAGCATGATAGCAATTGTGCGAAGAATACAGGTGTTCTGTTTGATGTTGTCTTCCTGTTGTCTTTGCTGAGAAATTTGGTGTTTATAAGTTTTTCATGTTCCTTTGCTGCCATCTACTGGGGAACAAGGGTAGTGTTTTTATGCTTGCGGCATCGACTGATGACGTCATGAGCAGTGGACATTGTTGTGCGGGAAAACAAGCTTGATGCGCGATTTCTGTCTGTTGAGTCTCAAGTCAGCCCTTGAAGGCATCGTCGGTATGATGTATTAATTATATGCATATAAAACAAGATAAATGTTAATCCACCTAGTTTAGAGCCCTGCTAACCTTTAGTAGAGTTCTATATTTGTTATTTGTTGGTTAAGCTAATCTAGCTTCTAAGCTATTTTCTATAGCACTGTCAAATCGCCCTCTGAATGGTATTGTATTTTGTTTCACAGTTTTACCCTACTTCAACTTACCATAAAGAGTTAACTGGAACCTGTCATCTGTGTGGTTTGTTGGAGAGGAGTTAACCAGCTGTCGACCCTGGCAAGGCGTTGGGGCAGGACAGTACAGTAAAACGACGTCTTCTGGCGGGCTGATTTTCGCAACTGGAGGACAGAACGACACCGTGTGAGTGACGGACCTGACAGAATCACAGTAACTGGATTGTCTTTTCAAGCAAGTACGATTAAAATCAGCATCAAGATGTCGGAAAAAGCTTCGACCACACGATCCATAAAAACCAGATCAGACGCAGCCTGCTCATCTAAAAGGTCTTCAAGCTCCTCTGCTAGCAAGTTAGCTGCTGCTCAGGCGCGGGCAGAAGCAGAGGCTGCTAGGACTGAAGTGGCATTCGCTGCAAAAGAGAATGAACTGAAATTAAAGCAAGCAGAATTGGAATTAGAAAATAAGCGTTTGGAAATGACACTGAATAGAGTCCGCCTCGAAAAACAAGCTGCAGCTACAGCGGCCAAAGCAGACGTCCTAGAGGCAGCAGTGCAAGAAGAATTCAAGCAAGTTTTCAGCGACATTGATATGCCAACCGAGAACTCAAAGGTACGCACAAAGGACTATGTTGAGGGAGCAGATAAATACTCTCCAGCAGAGCTATTAGAAAGCACTCCCGCAAGCATTCCAGACATTCAGACCCCTGAATATGCCCATCCCATTGCCTCTTACCACACCGTGAGTGAATTACCTCATCAGCAGAACCACATAATGCCACAATCACAGCACACTGACTATGTGCCTAAAACGACACCTCGCCCTGAAATAATGCAGAAGCCTTTAGGAAATGACTACAGTGACACTGCATATAACCAACCATTAGACAATTCCCACTTACTACCCAGTGTTGCTCACCAACAAAGAAGCCCTGTACATGCTCAGTTTGATGAAAACAGAGGAATATCAGACCTTGTCAGATTTATGGCCCGGCGTGAGCTTATCTCCACTGGGCTTGTGCAGTTTAATGACCGTCCTGAATGCTTTAGAGCTTGGAAAGCATCCTTTATGAATTCTATCAGAGACCTCAGCCTCTCAGCTAGTGAGCAGCTTGACCTTCTTGTAAAATGGTTAGGCAAGGACTCATCCGAACATGCTAGACGCATAAGAACTGTTCATGTGAATCACCCAGAACATGGACTCAGGGCTGTATGGAATCGGCTCAATGAGTACTATGGTGCACCTGAGGTAATTGAAAACTCCTTGTTCAAAAGGCTGGAGAGCTTTCCCAAAGTGCAGAACAAGAATGAGCTCAAACTAAGAGAGCTGGGGGACTTACTGATGGAAATACAGGCAGCAAAGGCTTATGGGGACCTGTTCGGCCTCAGTTATCTAGACACACCCCGCGGGATTAACCCTATTGTGCAGAAACTGCCATTCTACCTGCAAGAGAAGTGGCTCACATTAGGTTTTAATTATAAGGAACAACATAGGGTCCCCTATCCCCCATTCAGCTTCTTTGTGAACTTTGTGTGCCTGCAGGCAAGGATGCGAAATGATCCTGGCTTCATGCTGGCAGCATCCAGCAACGAACAGTCTGGTTATCACAAGCCTGCATCAAAGTTAGAGAGCCAGAGGGCAGTAGCTGTTCTCAAGACAGGAGTGTCTCCTGATACCTCACTAACACCTTCTGACTCCCCATCTGCAAGTAAGTCCACCAGCAGAGAGGACCCAGCGAAACGTTGTCTCTTGCACAACAAGCCCCACCCTCTCCACAAATGCCGTGGATTTAGAGATAAGCCCATAGAGGAAAGAAAGGCACTCTTAAAGAAACATGGAGTGTGCTACAAGTGCTGCAAAGCCATACACTTGGCAAGAAACTGCAACGATGAGGTAAGCTGCACTGAATGTGGAAGCAACATGCATGTTGCAGCGCTACACCCTGGCCCAGCACTGAAAGGCAGCAGCTCAGAGAACCCTGCACCTGAGAATGGCGGGGAGACTCCTGTCTCGGCCACATGCACCAAGGTGTGTGGAAAGGACATCTCAGGGCGCTCCTGTTCGAAAATATGTCTGGTAAAGGTATACCCAGCCAACCACTCTTATGCTGCAGTCCGTATGTATGCCATCTTAGATGATCAAAGTAACCGATCACTTGTACGAACAGAGTTTTTCAGTATTTTCAATATTTCAGGACAGCCCTCACCATACTCCCTGAAAACATGTGCGGGAACAATAGAGACTGAAGGTAGACAGGCATGTGGCCTCATGGTGGAACCTGTGGATGGCAGCATTGTGCTGTCACTGCCACCATTGATTGAATGCAACGAAATCCCAAACAATCGGAGGGAAATTCCCTCACCCGAGGTCGCCTCCAGCCACACCCATTTGAGACATCTCGCAAAGCACATCCCCAATCTCGACCCACAAGCCCCCATTTTGCTGTTGTTGGGCAGGGACATAATCAGAGCCCACAAGGTGAGAAGACAGGTGAACGGCCCACACAATGCACCCTACGCCCAAAAACTGGATCTGGGTTGGGTGATTGTGGGTGATGTGTGTATTGGGGACATGCACAAGCCGCCGCTTGTCCACTCCTACTACACCAATGTGCTGAGAAACGGACGCCCTTCTCTCTTTCAGCCATGCCCAAACAGCTACACGGTGAAGGAGAGATACTGTGTCACTGAACCCTTCTCACACTTCATCCTGCATGGAGGCAGTCATGCAAAGGCAATACAGAACACTTTGGACAGTGATGCGTTTCAGACAACAAAGGATGATGACACAGAGGCACCGTCCATAGAGGACATGCAGTTTCTGAGCATCATGGACCATGGAGTCTACAAGGACGAGGGAAACAGCTGGGTGGCTCCTCTTCCTTTCAGAGCTCCCCGACCACGGCTGCCCAACAACCGTGCCCAGGCGCTGGAACGCCTCAATTCACTGCAGCGCTCATTCAAAAGGAGACCTGAAATGAAACAGCAGTTCATTACGTTCATGGAAAGGATCTTTCAGAGCGGGCACGCGGAAGAAGCTCCCCTACTGAAACCCGGAGAGGAACACTGGTACCTACCGTGCTTTGGAGTTTATCACCCGAAAAAGCCTTCTCAGATAAGAGTCGTGTTTGACTCCAGCGCACAGCACAATGGCCTGTCTCTAAACCAAGTGCTCCTAACCGGACCAGATCTCAACAACAGCCTGGTGGGCGTTCTCCTTCGTTTTAGAAAAGAGAATGTCGCCTTCTCTGTGGACATACAGCAGATGTTCCACTGCTTCAAGGTCAGGCCCGAGGACCGCAACTTTCTCAGGTTCCTTTGGTTCAAGGACAATGACCCTGAGAAAGAGGTCACAGAATTCCGCATGAATGTTCATGTGTTTGGAAATAGCCCCTCCCCAGCTGTGGCTATTTACTGTCTCAGGCGTGCAGCTCTGGAAGGTCAGAGTGAATATGGAGAAGATGCACAGCGGTTTGTGGGCAGAGATTTTTATGTGGATGATGGACTGAAATCCCTACCTACAGCTGAACAGGTGATCAGTCTGCTTAAAAGGACTCAAAGCATGCTGGCAGGCTCCAATCTCAGACTGCACAAGCTAGCCTCGAACAACAAAGAGGTCATGCAGGCTTTCTCCTGTGAAGATCGTGCCACTGACTTAAAGGACCTCGACCTGGCTGCTGACAGTCTACCAGTGCAGAGGAGCCTTGGTCTACACTGGGACCTGGATTCAGACTGTTTCACTTACCGGGTGGAGGATGAGAGGAAGCCATTCACCCGACGGGGAGTCCTCTCCACAGTGAACAGCTTATATGACCCTCTTGGATTCGTCTCTCCTGTGACAATTCAAGGAAAGGCTCTGCTTCGCGAACTCGCCACCGACTCTCCTGATTGGGATGCTCCTCTGCCTGCAGAAAAGGAGAAATTGTGGGACAGCTGGAGAGATTCTCTTCAAGAACTGGAAAAATTAAGAATTCCCAGAGCCTACACCCGCATATCCTTGTCTGCAGCTGAACGAATTGAGCTCTGTGTCTTTTCAGACGCATCAGAAAGGGCAGTTGCTGCAGTTGCTTATTTAAGAACTGTAGGTGCAGATGGTCAATGCCGTACAGGACTGATCGCAAGCAAAGCGAGACTCGCGCCACGCCCAGAACACACCATACCCCGTTTGGAGCTGTGTGGAGCAGTCATGGCAGTGAATCTGGCTGAAGCCATCATGTCTGAAATCGACATCAAATTTGATGCAGTCACATTCTACACAGACAGCAGAATTGTACTCGGGTACATTTTCAATGAGAAAAGAAGATTCTATGTGTACGTGAGCAACCGAGTTCAGCGCATCAGGCGAAGCACACTGCCACAACAGTGGAGGTATGTAGACACTCAACACAATCCTGCAGACATTGCAACACGGTCGGTTCCAGCAAAACGCCTGAAAGACACAATGTGGTTTACTGGACCAGCATTCTTGTCTCAGCCTGTTGACATGCTGCCTGTTGAACAGTCCTTTGAACTCTCACAGCCAGAACGAGATCCTGAAATCCGGCCGCAAGTGACCACACTGTCTACGACAGTGTTCAAAACTCTTGGTTCACAGCGTTTCAGTCGCTTTTCACGCTGGAGTCCTCTCACAAGGGCTGTTGGTGTGCTGATTCACATCCTTCAGTGTTTCAGGAAAGACAAGAATAGTGAACAGTGTCAGGGATGGCATCTTTGCTGCACACCTGCAACAGTGGATGTTCTCAACCAGAGCACAACAGTCATCATTAGAACAGTCCAGCAGGAGACCTTTGAGAGAGAACTAGAGTGCCTCTCATCCAACACAAACATTCCAAAGGGCAGTCTTCTCTGGTCCTTGGATCCCTTTCTTGACCAAGCAGGCTTGCTGAGAGTCGGAGGACGTCTCACAGCTGCCGATCTAGAACCCAGTGAGAAGAGACCGTTGATCTTGCCTGGAGGTCACCATGTAGCCACCCTCATTGTGCGTCACTTTCATGAACAGTCACAACACCAAGGACGCCACTTTACTGAGGGCGCCATCCGATCTGCTGGCTATTGGATACTGGCTGCCAAAAGAGTCGTAAACAAAGTAATTTTTGAATGCTTTGTCTGCCGCAAACTCAGAGGAAAATGTGAAGTTCAAAAGATGGCTGACCTGCCACCCGACAGACTCAGCACTGAGCCACCTTTTACTAATGTTGGCATGGACGTGTTCGGGCCCTGGGCTGTTGCTGCACGTCGCACAAGGGGAGGACACGCTGAGAGTAAGAGGTGGGAAGTTCTCTTTACTTGCTTATCTGTCAGAGCCATTCACATCGAGGTCATCGAGTCTTTAGATTCATCCAGCTTCATTAATGCACTCAGAAGGTTCCAGGCCATACGGGGGCCAGTGAAACACCTCCGCTCAGACAGGGGCACAAATTTCATCTGCGCCTCCAAAGACCTCAAAATCCCTTCAAATGCTGATGAGAAGACACTGGAGAGATTCCTCTCTGAGCAGGGCTGCAGTTGGACCTTCAATGCCCCACACTCCTCTCATATGGGAGGGGTGTGGGAAAGAATGATCGGTGTCACACGCCGCATCTTGGATTCAATGCTCATGCAAATAAGATCTAAGCTCACACACGAGGTGCTCACAACCCTTTTGGCTGAGGTCACGGCCATTGTGAATAACCGCCCACTTGTGCCTGTGTCTACTGACCCAACAGATCCTTTTATCCTCACACCCGCATCACTGCTGACTCAAAAGGTAGGCCCCTGCCCACCTCCAGCTGGCGAGTTTGACCACAAGGACTTACACAAGCAGCAGTGGCGCAGAGTTCAAAGCCTGTCTAACACTTTCTGGGACAGGTGGCGCAAGCAGTACCTGGCGACACTACAGCCCCGCAGGAAGTGGTCATCCGACCACCCCAATCTCAAAGAAGGAAGTGTAGTGCTTCTCAAGGACATTCACTGCAAAAGGAATGACTGGCCTCTTGGCATCATCACAGAGGTGTACCCCAGCAAAGATGGACGAGTACGCAAGGTTCAGCTGAGAATCGTCAGGAAGGACGGAACCAAACTGCTTCTCAGACCTGTTAATGAACTGGTCCTGCTGATTTCCCCAGATTAATAAGTGTGCAATGTTTCAAGTGTTAAGTAAAGAGACGGTTTCTTAAGGTTAAATGAATGCATAACTGAGCCTATTTTGATGTTTAACATAACGTAGGTAAAGGAAAGAAAAGTGTGAAACCCCCTGGGTATCAGGCGGGGAGTGTTCTGTTTGATGTTGTCTTCCTGTTGTCTTTGCTGAGAAATTTGGTGTTTATAAGTTTTTCATGTTCCTTTGCTGCCATCTACTGGGGAACAAGGGTAGTGTTTTTATGCTTGTGGCATCGACTGATGACGTCATGAGCAGTGGACATTGTTGTGCGGGAAAACAAGCTTGATGCGCGATTTCTGTCTGTTGAGTCTCAAGTCAGCCCTTGAAGGCATCGTGGGTATGATGTATTAATTAAATGCATATAAAACAAGATAAATGTTAATCCACCTAGTTTAGAGCCCTGCTAACCTTTAGTAGAGTTCTATATTTGTTATTTGTTGGTTAAGCTAATCTAGCTTCTAAGCTATTTTCTATAGCACTGTCAAATCGCCCTCTGAATGGTATTGTATTTTGTTTCACAGTTTTACCCTACTTCAACTTACCATAAAGAGTTAACTGGAACCTGTCATCTGTGTGGTTTGTTGGAGAGGAGTTAACCAGCTGTCGACCCTGGCAAGGCGTTGGGGCAGGACAGTACAACAGGCACTGTCAGGAGTGGGATTCGAACCCAGGCCTCTATGAGAGACTGCGACCTAATCGCAGTGCCTTGGATTGCAGTGCCTTGGATCGCAGTGCCTTGGATCGCTCGGCCATCAAAAGCCATCAAAGGTTCACAGGGGGCTGCTGCCATGGATCCTTAGAGAACTGATCACTTTCCAGTGTGTGGGGAGCCTAGAAGGAACTAGATCCCCAACCTCCTGTAGAAGGCACAAACGTCATTCGATCTTATTGCATATGTTTTGTCCAACGCGCACATGCACGCGTCAGTTCCAATAGTCAGCTCTGTTGTACAATTAATGTTGCAAAATTTTGACCTGATGGAGTCAGGATGGTCGAGCGGTCTAAGGCGCTGCGTTCAGGTCGCAGTCTCCCCTGGAGGTGGGGGTTCAAATCCCACTCCTGACAACAGTTGCCAAAACGACACCTTTGGGAAGTGCTTTTAAAAGATCCCCATGTTCCAAAGAAAACCAATTGCAGTGTCCAGCTCAAGGTCTCGTTACAGTCAAGTGCCAAGCCAGGTGTGATTCTGTTGGGTGTCGCATTTCACCCTCTCACAGCTCCTTAGTTGATGCAGCTTTGATCATTATGTGGTAGCAGGCAGCTAGTACAACTTCCATTTATCACTCGTTTTGCGGTTCCATACATGTGGTTCTGCTCAGAGCTGCTGAAAAAGAGTCAGGCCACAACCAGCAGGCCAAGTGCATTTTTCGTTTGTTTTCAAGGAACGAGTCCCCTGCGTTCAGTTGCACGCAATGGCGATAGCTGCTGTCAGGAGTGGGATTTGAACCCACGCCTCCAGAGGAGACTGCGACCTTAACGCAGCGCCTTAGACCGCTCGGCCATCCTGACACACCGACGCGTGGCCACGATCGTGTGTGCGGATCCAAAGAGCTTCTCGGGCCAGGGTTGGTCACTGTGTGCTGACCGATGGGTGCTATTCCTTATTTTTGGATCATTTTGATGGTGAAGTGTGAGATGAGGATTATTTCAACTTGTGGAAGAAAACAAATGTTTTCACTTCACAAACATCAGAGGGATACCCTGGTAGCAAGCTCAACACAGCCAGGTTTTCTTTGCATTAGCTGGCCGTGACTCAGACTCTGCGCAAAATGAGTGCCACCCGAGAGCGCTCTCGGTGCTGCTGTTTACTTCTAGCATGTTGGCCTCACAGTAGAGCTCAGAGACTTTCAGCTGGGTGCATTTAAACATTAAATGTTATTGTCCCATTTTAGATCAAAGCTAGTTTAATTAACGAGGGGAGAACACACGTGGACGGCTAGGCTCTGAAAGAGACAACAACAAGGTAAGGCCGTTATAAAAGCAGGAGACAGAAGCACTGTCACAGACACTTTGCTGTCCTGAGGAACATCAGATTCAGCAACATTTCTCATGTTTGAAAGGCAAGCTCAAAACCCTTAATCACCGAGGCAACATATATTCCAACTTCCAACCATACACCAGCGGTTCTCTGTGGTGCCACCTTGACCCTTGAGAGTTTCGCTAGTGACTGTGTTAATGTAAGCTCTTTGTTCCGCTGTAGGAATTCATCCAAAGCTCAACATTTGTTCCACATGACCTTGCGCACCACAGTTTCAAAAGCACTGCCATAAAGCAGTTCCTAACCTTTGAGCTGTAATCTCGGCACTCTGGTGGATTTTGTTAGGATTTGTTTACGGTGCTTTTCGCGGTTTACCAGTCTTGTGAGTGTTTAGCAAAGTTTAACAATTATGTGGCGAGAGGGAGCAATCACAGCTATGATGGTTAGTTGCAAAAGGTGCATCCTGACACTCGACACACACAGGTAACTCCTGCCCTTTTTTAAAGTTGCTTTTTTAGTGGCACAACTCACACAAAACTAGCATGATAGCAATTGTGCGAAGAATACAGGCACTGTCAGGAGTGGGATTCGAACCCAGGCCTCTATGAGAGACTGCGACCTAATCGCAGTGCCTTGGATTGCAGTGCCTTGGATCGCTCGGCCCCCAAAAGCCATCAAAGGTTCACAGGGGGCTGCTGCCATGGATCCTTAGAGAACTGATCACTTTCCAGTGTGTGGGGAGCCTAGATGGAACTAGATCCCCAACCTCCTGTAGAAGGCACAAACGTCATTCGATCTTATTGCATATGTTTTGTCCAACGCGCACATGCACGCATCAGTTCCAATAGTCAGCTCTGTTGTACAATTAATGTTGCAAAACTTTGACCTGATGGAGTCAGGATGGCCGAGCGGTCTAAGGCGCTGCGTTTAGGTCGCAGTCTCCCCTGGAGGCGTGGGTTCAAATCCCACTCCTGACAACAGTTGCCAAAACTGCCCCTTTGGGAAGTGCTTTTAAAAGAACCCCATGTACCAAAGAAATCCAATTCAAGTGTCCAGCACAAGGTCTCGTTACAGTCAAGTGCCAAGCGAGGTGTGAATCTGTTGGGTGTTGCATTTCACCCTTTCAATACAGGCACTGTCAGGAGTGGGATTTGAACCCAGGCCTCTATGAGACACTGCCACCTAAATGCAGCGCCTTGGAACGCTCAGCCATCAAAAGCCGTCAAAGGTTCACAGGGGGCTTCTGCCATGGATCCTCAGAGAACTGATCACTTTCCAGTGTGTGGGGAGCCTAGAAGGAACTAGATCCCCAACCTCCTGTAGAAGGCACAAACGTCATTCGATCTTATTGCATATGTTTTGTCCAACGCGCACATGCACACGTCAGTTCCAATAGTCAGCTCTGTTGTACAATTAATGTTGCAAAATGTTCACCTGATGGAGTCAGGATGGCCGAGCGGTCTAAGGCGCTGCGTTCAGGTCGCAGTCTCCCCTGGAGGCGTGGGTTCAAATCCCACTCCTGACAACAGTTGCCAAAACGACACCATTGGGAAGTGCTTTTAGAAGATCCCCATGTTCCAAAGAAATCCAATTGTAGTGTCCAGCTCAAGGTCTCGTTACAGTCAAGTGCCAAGCCAGGTGTGATTCTGTTGGGTGTCGCATTTCACCCTCTCACAGCTCCTTAGTTGATGCAGCTTTGATCATTATGTGGTAGCAGGCAGCTAGTACAACTTCCATTTATCACTCGTTTTGCGGTTCCATACATGTGGTTCTGCTCAGAGCTGCTGAAAAACAGTCAGGCCACAACCAGCAGGCCAAGTGCATTTTTCGTTTGTTTTCAAGGAACAAGTCCCCTGCGTTCAGTTGCACGCAATGGCGATAGCTGCTGTCAGGAGTGGGATTTGAACCCACGCCTCCAGAGGAGACTGCGACCTTAACGCAGCGCCTTAGACCGCTCGGCCATCCTGACACACCGACGCGTGGCCACGATCGTGTGTGCGGATCCAAAGAGCTTCTCGGGCCAGGGTTGGTCACTGTGTGCTGACCGATGGGTGCTATTCCTTATTTTTGGATCATTTTGATGGTGAAGTGTGAGATGAGGATTATTTCAACTTGTGGAAGAAAACAAATGTTTTCACTTCACAAACATCAGAGGGATACCCTGGTAGCAAGCTCAACACAGCCAGGTTTTCTTTGCATTAGCTGGCCGTGACTCAGACTCTGCGCAAAATGAGTGCCACCCGAGAGCGCTCTCGGTGCTGCTGTTTACTTCTAGCATGTTGGCCTCACAGTAGAGCTCAGAGACTTTCAGCTGGGTGCATTTAAACATTAAATGTTATTGTCCCATTTTAGATCAAAGCTAGTTTAATTAACGAGGGGAGAACACACGTGGACGGCTAGGCTCTGAAAGCGACAACAACAAGGTAAGGCCTTAAGCCGTTATAAAAGCAGGAGACAGAAGCACTGTCACAGATACTTTGCTGTCCTGAGGAACATCAGATTCAGCAACATTTCTGATGTTTGAAAGGCAAGCTCAAAACCCTTAATCACAGAGGCAACATATATTCCAACTTCCAACCATACACCAGCGGTTCTCTGTGGTGCCACCTTGACCCTTGAGAGTTTCGCTAGTGACTGTGTTAATGTAAGTTCTTTGTTCCGCTGTAGGAATTTATCCAAAGCTCAACATTTGTTCCACATGACCTTGCGCACCACAGTTTCAAAAGCACTGCCATAAAGCAGTTCCTAACCTTTGAGCTGTAATCTCGGCACTCTGCTGGATTTTGTTAGGATTTGTTTACGCTGCTTTTCGTGGTTCACCAGTCTCGTGAGTGTTTAGCAAAGTTTAACGATTATGTGGCGAGAGGGAGCAATCACAGCTATGATGGTTAGTTGCAAAAGGTGCATCCTGACACTGGGCACACACAGGTAACTCCTGCCCTTTTTTAAAGTTGCTTTTTTAGTGGCACAACTCACACAAAGCTAGCATGATAGCAATTGTGCGAAGAATACAGGCACTGTCAGGAGTGGGATTCGAACCCAGGTCTCTATGAGAGACTGTGACCTAAACGCAGTGCCTTGGATCGCAGTGCCTTGGATCGCTCAGCCATCAAAAGCCATCAAAGGTACACAGGGGGCTGCTGCCATGGATCCTTAGAGAACTGATCACTTTCCAGTGTGTGGGGAGCCTAGAAGGAACTAGATCCCCAACCTCCTGTAGAAGGCACAAACGTCATTCGATCTTATTGCATATGTTTTGTCCAATGCGCACATGCATGCATCAGTTCCAATAGTCAGCTCTGTTGTACAATTAATGTTGCAAAATTTTGACCTGATGGAGTCAGGATGGTCGAGCGGTCTAAGGCGCTGCGTTCAGGTCGTAGTCTCCCCTGGAGGCGTGGGTTCAAATCCCACTCCTGACAACAATTGCCAAAACAACACCTTTGGGAAGTGCTTTTAAAAGATCCCCATGTTCCAAAGAAAACCAATTCCAGTGTCCAGCTCAAGGTCTCGTTACAGTCAAGTGCCAAGCGAGGTGTGAATCTGTTGGGTGTCGCATTTCACCCTCTCAATACAGGCACTGTCAGGAGTGGGATTTGAACCCAGGCCTCTATGAGACACTGCCACCTAAATGCAGCACCTTGGAATGCTCAGCCATCAAAAGCCATCAAAGGTTCACGGGGGGCTGCTGCCATGGATCCTTAGAGAACTGATCACTTTCCAGTGTGTGGGGAGCCTAGATGGAACTAGATCCCCAACCTCCTGTAGAAGGCACAAACGTCATTCGATCTTATTGCATATGTTTTGTCCAACGCGCACATGCACGCGTCAGTTCCAATAGTCAGCTCTGTTGTACAATTAATGTTGCAAAATTTTGACCTGATGGAGTCAGGATGGCCGAGCGGTCTAAGGCGCTGCGTTCAGGTCGCGGTCTCCCCTGGAGGCGTGGGTTCAAATCCCGCTCCTGACAACAGTTGCCAAAACGACACCTTTGGGAAGTGCTTTTAAAAGATCCCCATGTTCCAAAGAAAGCCAATTGCAGTGTCCAGCACAAGGTCTCGTTACAGTCAAGTGTGATTCGGTTGGGTGTCGCATTTCACCCTCTCAATACAGGCACTGTCAGGAGTTGGATTTGAACCCAAGCCTCTATGAGAGACTGCGACCTAAACTTAGTGCCTTGGATCGCAGTGCCTTAGATCGTTCGGCCATCAAAGGTTCACAGGGGGCTGCTGCCATGGATCCTTAGAGAACTGATCACTTTTCAGTGTGTGGGGAGCCTAGAAGGAACTAGATCCCCAACCTCCTGTAGAAGGCACAAACGTCATTCGATCTTATTGCATATGTTTTGTCCAACGCGCACATGCACACGTCAGTTCCAATAGTCAGCTCTGTTGTACAATTAATGTTGCAAAATTTTGACCTGATGGAGTCAGGATGGCCGAGCGGTCTAAGGCGCTGCGTTCAGGTCGCAGTCTCCCCTGGAGGCGTGGGTTCAAATCCCACTCCTGACAACAGTTGCCAAAACGACACCATTGGGAAGTGCTTTTAGAAGATCCCCATGTTCCAAAGAAATCCAATTGCAGTGTCCAGCTCAAGGTCTCGTTACAGTCAAGTGCCAAGCCAGGTGTGAATCTGTTGGGTGTTGCATTTCACCCTCTCAATACAGGCACTGTCAGGAGTGGGATTTGAACCCATGCCTCTATGAGAGACTGCGACCTAAACGCAGTGCCTTGAATCGATCGGCCATCAAAAGCCATCAAAGGTTCACAGGGGGCTGCTGCCATGGATCCTTAGAGAACTGATCACTTTCCAGTGTGTGGGGAGCCTAGATGGAACTAGATCCCCAACCTCCTGTAGAAGGCACAAACGTCATTCGATCTTATTGCATATGTTTTGTCCAACGCGCACATGCATGCGTCTGTTCCAATAGTCAGCTCTGTTGTACAATTAATGTTGCAAAATCTTGACCTGATGGAGTCAGGATGGCCGAGCGTTCTAAGGCGCTGTGTTCAGGTTGCAGTCTCCCCTGGAGGCATGGGTTCAAATCCCACTCCTGACAACAGTTGCCAAAACGACACCTTTGGGAAGTGCTTTTAAAAGATCCCCATGTTCCAAAGAAAACCAATTGCAGTGTCCAGCTCAAGGTCTCGTTACAGTCAAGTGCCAAGCCAGGTGTGAATCTGTTGGGTGTCGCATTTCACCCTCTCAATACAGGCACTGTCAGGAGTGGGATTTGAACCCAAGCCTCTATGAGAGACTGCGACCTAAACGCAGTGCCTTGGATCGCAGTGCCTTAGATTGTTCGGCCATCAAAGGTTCACAGGGGGCTGCTGCCATGGATCCTCAGAGAACTGATCACTTTCCAGTGTGTGGGGAGCCTAGAAGGAACTAGATCCCCAACCTCCTGTAGAAGGCACAAACGTCATTCGATCTTATTGCATATGTTTTGTCCAACGCGCACATGCACACGTCAGTTCCAATAGTCAGCTCTGTTGTACAATTAATGTTGCAAAATTTTGACCTGATGGAGTCAGGATGGCCGAGCGGTCTAAGGCGCTGCGTTCAGGTCGCAGTCTTCCCTGGAGGCGTGGGTTCAAATCCCACTCCTGACAACAGTTGCCAAAACGACACCATTGGGAAGTGCTTTTAGAAGATCCCCATGTTCCAAAGAAATCCAATTGTAGTGTCCAGCTCAAGGTCTCGTTACAGTCAAGTGCCAAGCCAGGTGTGATTCTGTTGGGTGTCGCATTTCACCCTCTCACAGCTCCTTAGTTGATGCAGCTTTGATCATTATGTGGTAGCAGGCAGCTAGTACAACTTCCATTTATCACTCGTTTTGCGGTTCCATACATGTGGTTCTGCTCAGAGCTGCTGAAAAAGAGTCAGGCCACAACCAGCAGGCCAAGTGCATTTTTCGTTTGTTTTCAAGGAACAAGTCCCCTGCATTCAGTTGCACGCAATGGCGATAGCTGCTGTCAGGAGTGGGATTTGAACCCACGCCTCCAGAGGAGACTGCGACCTTAACGCAGCGCCTTAGACCGCTCGGCCATCCTGACACACCGACGCGTGGCCACGATCGTGTGTGCGGATCCAAAGAGCTTCTCGGGCCAGGGTTGGTCACTGTGTGCTGACCGATGGGTGCTATTCCTTATTTTTGGATCATTTTGATGGTGAAGTGTGAGATGAGGATTATTTCAACTTGTGGAAGAAAACAAATGTTTTCACTTCACAAACATCAGAGGGATACCCTGGTAGCAAGCTCAACACAGCCAGGGTTTCTTTGCATTAGCTGGCCGTGACTCAGACTCTGCGCAAAATGAGTGCCACCCGAGAGCGCTCTCGGTGCTGCTGTTTTCTTCTAGCATGTTGGCCTCACAGTAGAGCTCAGAGACTTTCAGCTGGGTGCATTTAAACATTAAATGTTATTGTCCCATTTTAGATCAAAGCTAGTTTAATTAACGAGGGGAGAACACACGTGGACGGCTAGGCTCTGAAAGCGACAACAACAAGGTAAGGCCTTAAGCCGTTATAAAAGCAGGAGACAGAAGCACTGTCACAGACACTTTGCTGTCCTGAGGAACATCAGATTCAGCAACATTTCTGATGTTTGAAAGGCAAGCTCAAAACCCTTAATCACAGAGGCAACATATATTCCAACTTCCAACCATACACCAGCGGTTCTCTGTGGTGCCACCTTGACCCTTGAGAGTTTTGCTAGTGACTGTGTTAATGTAAGCTCTTTGTTCCGCTGTAGGAATTTATCCAAAGCTCAACATTTGTTCCACATGACCTTGCGCACCACAGTTTCAAAAGCACTGCCATAAAGCAGTTCCTAACCTTTGAGCTGTAATCTCGGCACTCTGGTGGATTTTGTTAGGATTTGCTTACGGTGCTTTTCGCGGTTTACCAGTCTTGTGAGTGTTTAGCAAAGTTTAACAATTATGTGGCGAGAGGGAGCAATCACAGCTATGATGGTTAGTTGCAAAAGGTGCATCCTGACACTCGGCACACACAGGTAACTCCTGCCTTTTTTTAAAGTTGCTTTTTTAGTGGCACAACTCACACAAAACTAGCATGATAGCAATTGTGCGAAGAATACAGGCACTGTCAGGAGTGGGATTCGAACCCAGGCCTCTATGAGAGACTGCGACCTAATCGCAGTGCCTTGGATTGCAGTGCCTTGGATCGCTCGGCCCCCAAAAGCCATCAAAGGTTCACAGGGGGCTGCTGCCATGGATCCTTAGAGAACTGATCACTTTCCAGTGTGTGGGGAGCCTAGATGGAACTAGATCCCCAACCTCCTGTAGAAGGCACAAACGTCATTCGATCTTATTGCATATGTTTTGTCCAACGCGCACATGCACGCATCAGTTCCAATAGTCAGCTCTGTTGTACAATTAATGTTGCAAAATTTTGACCTGATGGAGTCAGGATGGCCGAGCGGTCTAAGGCGCTGCGTTTAGGTCGCAGTCTCCCCTGGAGGCGTGGGTTCAAATCCCACTCCTGACAACAGTTGCCAAAACGACACCATTGGGAAGTGCTTTTAGAAGATCCCCATGTTCCAAAGAAATCCAATTGCAGTGTCCAGCTCAAGGTCTCGTTACAGTCAAGTGCCAAGCCAGGTGTGAATCTGTTGGGTGTTGCATTTCACCCTTTCAATACAGGCACTGTCAGGAGTGGGATTTGAACCCAAGCCTCTATGAGAGACTGCGACCTAAACGCAGTGCCTTGAATCGATCGGCCATCAAAAGCCATCAAAGGTTCACAGGGGGCTGCTGCCATGGATCCTCAGAGAACTGATCACTTTCCAGTGTGTGGGGAGCCTAGAAGGAACTAGATCCCCAACCTCCTGTAGAAGGCACAAACGTCATTCGATCTTATTGCATATGTTTTGTCCAACGCGCACATGCACACGTCAGTTCCAATAGTCAGCTCTGTTGTACAATTAATGTTGCAAAATTTTGACCTGATGGAGTCAGGATGGCCGAGCGGTCTAAGGCGCTGCGTTCAGGTCGCAGTCTTCCCTGGAGGCGTGGGTTCAAATCCCACTCCTGACAACAGTTGCCAAAACGACACCATTGGGAAGTGCTTTTAGAAGATCCCCATGTTCCAAAGAAATCCAATTGTAGTGTCCAGCTCAAGGTCTCGTTACAGTCAAGTGCCAAGCCAGGTGTGATTCTGTTGGGTGTCGCATTTCACCCTCTCACAGCTCCTTAGTTGATGCAGCTTTGATCATTATGTGGTAGCAGGCAGCTAGTACAACTTCCATTTATCACTCGTTTTGCGGTTCCATACATGTGGTTCTGCTCAGAGCTGCTGAAAAAGAGTCAGGCCACAACCAGCAGGCCAAGTGCATTTTTCGTTTGTTTTCAAGGAACAAGTCCCCTGCATTCAGTTGCACGCAATGGCGATAGCTGCTGTCAGGAGTGGGATTTGAACCCACGCCTCCAGAGGAGACTGCGACCTTAACGCAGCGCCTTAGACCGCTCGGCCATCCTGACACACCGACGCGTGGCCACGATCGTGTGTGCGGATCCAAAGAGCTTCTCGGGCCAGGGTTGGTCACTGTGTGCTGACCGATGGGTGCTATTCCTTATTTTTGGATCATTTTGATGGTGAAGTGTGAGATGAGGATTATTTCAACTTGTGGAAGAAAACAAATGTTTTCACTTCACAAACATCAGAGGGATACCCTGGTAGCAAGCTCAACACAGCCAGGTTTTCTTTGCATTAGCTGGCCGTGACTCAGACTCTGCGCAAAATGAGTGCCACCCGAGAGCGCTCTCGGTGCTGCTGTTTACTTCTAGCATTGTGGAAAAGGCTGCCTAAAAGGAACTGTCATGCTGGCCCTTTAAGGGGGGGGCGGAGCTTAGACCACCAGTGTGCAGCATGCAGACAAGAAATGGCAGAGAGGGGAGAGGAGCTGAACCAGAGTTTACAGTCTGAAGTTGGTGGAATTATTTGTTGTTTAGAGTTTGCTAGCCACCCCAGTTTGAGTTGTGTGCGTGAAAATACAAGTAAGTGATGTTAACAGTAAATGACCTAGTTTATTTATCAAAATATACATGTTTCACCCTTAATTGATATCATGCACTGTTTGCATGCGCATTTAGTAAGTGCTATCTACGTGAGTTCCGTGTGTTGTACTTTTGTAAACCCAGTGTATTGAGAAACATTAATGTTGCAGTCATGAAGAGTGTCATTGTGATAGTATTTCAGTTATTTGGCATTATTTAGACACTGTTGTCACATTATTTGTTATCTGTTTTAGAACCACACATCCAGTTCCTGTACCGTAAAGAATAAGCAGTAAATTCACGTTACTGAACCCACGGGAGTGCGACTCTACTCTTTTCTGGAGTTCTAACCGGACTCACCACAGTGATCCAACCCCTCCAACCAGCCCAAGATAAAACCTATTTTACAGTGGTCCT
Organism: Archocentrus centrarchus; assembly: GCF_007364275.1. Lineage (NCBI taxonomy): Eukaryota > Metazoa > Chordata > Actinopteri > Cichliformes > Cichlidae > Archocentrus > Archocentrus centrarchus. The sequence goes on along the minus strand of NC_044364.1, from coordinate 13,215,678 downwards.
TCGAGCCGGATAAGTGGATTGCTGTTTAAGGATGCAAAACCCAGAGTCAACAGCAATGGACACTCCACCCAGACGGCGAATGTCAGTGCCTTCCTACCTGTCAGATTATGACCTAAGTGGACCGGGAGCTCAGAGTAAATTCCGGACAGCAGCTACAGCTACAGGGGGAGTTTTAGGGGAGCATAGGGCATCAGCGCGTCCACCCACCAGATCTCCATCACCACCGATTAGCCAGAGCTTTGACCCGATGAACTTGAGGGATGGTGAGGAGCAAGAACAGGAGCTTAGCCAATCTATGGAGCAAGCCAGCGGGGAGCAGCAGACCGACCAAGTTCCAGGGGTTAGGGCTGCTCTCGAAGAGATGCGCCAAGAAAACGCTGAGCTCCGTAAACAGTTCCAGAGCCTGATGGTTGCTTTACAGTCACCACCAGCAGCCTACCAGCCTCTATTTCCACCTCTTCCACCTCAAAGTGTATACAGTGGCGGTTACAGTGGCGGTTATGGACACTACCAACTCCCAACTGGTACGCCAATGTACCAGCAGCAACAATATCCAACGCTCCGCTCCCAAGGAAGCCTGCCACAAGATTCCTCTCAATTCAGAGTTTCCCAACCGTCCAGAGATCTGCACTATAACCCGTATTATGCAACCACACCACAGCAGACTGCACTTCCTCATGCAAGCAGAGATTCTTCATTTCTCCAAGCACCCTGCTTCAATGGGCCACAGAGAGAGACCACATACCGGGGACCAAAGCCCACCATCCCCTCCTTTACAGCGCCAGACCCCAGAGAGTTTGCCCGCATGAAGATTGCCTTAGAGAATCTATTACCGGCAGATGCCACTGAAAGATACAAGTATCAGATCCTCACAGATCATCTCAAATGCGAAGAAGCTTCACTTGTAGCAGACTCCTATTGCAACTCAAGGCAACCTTATACAGATACAATGACAGCTCTCACCAAGATGTTTGGGCAGCCCCACAAGCTTGCCGTGCAACGGATCACAGAGTTAATGGACGGTCCAAATCTACGCAGCGGTGACACCAAGAGCTTTCGTCTGTTTGCCCTCAATGTGCGGTCATTGGTAGGCATGTTAGACCAACTGGGACAAAGAGGCCATGTAGAGTTAGTCTGCGGCTCTCATGTCTCAAGGCTCTTAAGTAAACTCCCCTATGACCTCAAAACCAGCTTTAAGAGGTTCATCCACCCCCTGAGAGTGGCCATCCCCACTCTCATAGACTTTGCGGATTGGCTAGAATACGAGCTAGAAGTTCAGGAAGACAGCATGAAGCCCCCCAAGAGAGAGGAGACATTTAACAAGAAGTCTGATACCAAGCGCACTCCTAAGCCCCCAAGTAAGACTGCTACTATCCTCCTGGGCACGGAGAAGGTTTTAGGATCCAGCAGTGCAGCATCACCATCTGCATCTGAGCATCCTCCCAACACATCTAAGAGAGCAGAGAAGGTAATGGCCTACTGTCCCTATTGTGATAATGACAAGCACTTTCTGAACAACTGTTCCAACTTTAAGAACCTGAGCAAGGAACAGAAGGTGACATGGATTAAAGCCAATAATAAGTGTTGGCGTTGTGGACGTAATCACCAAGCTGCAAAGTGTACACTTAAAGCTCCCTGCAAGATCTGTGGCAGAAGACATCTGTTAGTGCTGCACGAGGTGAATGAAAGGGTAGAGGAGGAACAAGCATCAGCTCCACCTTCAACAGAAAGCTGCCTCATTAACACTGCCAACAAAGTCATGTACGTCAATCGTCCAGTCTACAACTGCAAGGTGCTCCTGAAGATCAGTAAAGTACGCCTGAGGAATGGTGACAAGTCACTCGAGACGTATGCTGTCCTAGACGATGGTTCGGAACGAACAATACTGCTCCAGTCAGCTGCCAAACAGTTGGGCCTTACAGGAAGTAAAGAGGTATTAGCTCTCCGTACTGTCAGACAAGAAGTGGAGCAGCTCCACGGGGCAGCCGTGTCTTTCACGATTTCTCCAACAGCCAATCCTGACAAGATGTACACCATCCAGAATGCCTTTACAGCCGAGCAACTGAGTTTAGCAGAGCATTCCCATCCAGTTGTCTCACTCCAGCAGAAGTATAAACATCTCGCAGGATTGCCCCTCCCTCCTCTAAACAGAGTCCGTCCCATGTTACTGATTGGTGCCGACTATACGCACCTCATTACACCCATAGAGCCAGTCAGACTAGGACCACCTGGTGGGCCAGCAGCTGTGAAAACGCTTCTTGGATGGACGCTACAGGGACCAGCTCAGGCTATTGAGTCCATCACTAATGTAAGTCACTGTCTCTTCACATATGCACCATCACCCACAGAGCTGTTCTCATGTGTGGAGAAGTTATGGCAGATGGATGTTCTCCCTTACCGCAGCGAGAAGTTGGCCACTAGGTCACGGCAAGACCAAGACGCCATCAGGCTCCTGCAAGAACAGACCATGAGAGTCAATGTCAGTGGCATTGAACGTTATGCCACACCCCTTCTTCGAATCAAGAACATGCCCCTCTTGAAAACCACTCCAGAAGCAGTGTTGCCTCTCCTGAGAGGCACAGAGAAGCGCCTAGCCAAATCACCCCAACAAGCGGTTGCCTATCAGAAGGAGATTGAGAAGCTTGTAGAAGCTGGCTATGTAGTGAAACTGGTGGAGCACCAATGGAAGACCAGCACCGAAGCTTGGTACATACCCCACCATATGGTTCAACATAATGGGAAGAACCGAATAGTGTACAACTGCTCATTCCAATACCAAGGCTACAACCTGAACCAACTCCTTCTACCAGGTCCCACCCTCGGCCCTGCCTTGCTGGCGGTGCTGCTGCGCTTCAGGGAGCATGCCGTAGCCTTCAGCAGTGACATCCGTGGCATGTTCCACCAAGTGAGGCTCCTACCTGCAGACCGCCCCCTGTTGCGGTTTGTATGGCGGGACATGAGACGAGACAAACCCCCTGATGTCTACGAGTGGCAGGTACTTCCCTTTGGAACTACCTGCAGCCCTTGTTGTGCAACGTTCGCGTTGCAGAAGCACATCATGGACCACAGCAAACCAGGAGAAGATGTGCATGTTGCCATTAACAAGTCCTTCTATGTGGACAACTGCTTACAGAGTCTCACATGTCCAGCAGCCGCCAGGGCACTTGTTGACAAACTGCGCCACCTTCTGGCTGATGGAGGATTTGAGCTCAGGCAGTGGGCAAGTAACAACCCAGATGTCATCCACCATCTCCCTCCAGACCTCAGGTCATCCAGCTGCGAGTTGTGGCTCAGTCAAGGTCAGTCCGACATCCAAGAGCCAGCCCTCGGACTACACTGGAATTGTAAGTCTGACACCCTCACCTACAAACACAGACACATTTATTGCTCAGTGGCAACCATGAGGAACATCTACAGAGTTTTAGCCAGCCAGTATGACCCTCTTGGCTACATAGTGCCTTATACCACCCGAGCCAAGGTTATTGTGCGCCACCTGTGGGAGAAAAAGAGGGATTGGGATGACCCGCAGCTCCCTGAAGAGCTGCTGCAGAAGTGGCATGCATGGGAAGCAGAGTTGGCGCAGCTGCACAAGATAACACTGCCTAGGTGCTACACCAGTCCCAGCCTGGACCAACCCAACTGTAAGAGAGATATCCATGTATTCTGTGATGCCTCCGAACAGGCATATGGATCAGTGGCCTATCTGAGGACAGAGAGTCCAGAGGGAGAAGTTGAAGTCGCCTTCCTTGCAGCCCGGTCTCGTGTTGCCCCAAAGAAGCAACAATCTGTTCCTCGGTTAGAGTTGTGTGCTGCTCTAACAGGTGCTCAGCTCTACAAGGTCATCAGCACCGAGTTGACCCTTTCCATACGCAGCTGTATCTTATGGTCTGACTCAGCCACAGTCCTAACCTGGTTAGGTTCAGATTCCTGTAGATACAAGGTCTTCGTGGGCACTCGTGTGGCGGAAATACAAGAGCTAACGGAAGGTGCTACATGGAGATATGTGCCCTCACGAGATAACCCAGCAGATGACATCACTCGCGGCCTCACTATCCAAGACATCACCAAAGGCAGTAGATGGACGGATGGACCTGAATTCCTGAAACTGGCTCCAAGTGACTGGCCTGATCTACCACCCCCACTCCAGAGTGATCCTGATGGTGAGCTGAAACGACAGGTTGTTTGTCTAACTGTGTCCAGCTCTAGTGTTCCGGATCCACACCAATACCAGACTTGGGACAGCTTCTTAGAGGCCACTGCACATCAGCTTCACAGGGCGGCTGACCACAACCACCCTCTTACTGCTGATTCCTACGCTGCTGCTGAGCTAGAAGCTCTACAACACGCCCAAAGAGAGTCATTCCCAGAGGAAATCACCCAGTTAAAGGCAGGCAAACCCATTGCCAAATCCAGTCGCCTTCTTCTACTTGCACCGGAGTTTGATGAGAGAACAGGGCTCATCAGAGTAGGAGGCCGTTTACGCCGCAATCCCGACCTGGCTGTAGATGAAGTCCACCCCATTGTTCTGGACCCCCGACACGCACTGACCCAACTCATTATACAGGATCATGATGGGAAGCTCCAGCATCCCGGGCCAGAAAGGGTGTTTGCTGAGATCAGGAGAAGATACTGGGTGTTACGTGGCCGTGAAGCAGTACGCCGCCATCAAAGATCCTGTGTTGAGTGCAAGAGGTGAAAAGGTCACCCCAATCCACCCAGGATGGCAGACCTCCCTCCAGCCAGACTGCGCCTGTTCAAGCCGGCATTCTATTCCACAGGTGTGGATTGCTTTGGGCCATATACCATCAGAATCCGACGCAGTAACGAGAAAAGGTGGGGGATATTGTTTAAATGCTTAACCACCAGGGCAGTCCACCTTGACTTGATCCCCAGTATGGACACAGACGCATTTTTAATGGCTCTGAGACGCTTTATAGCCAGGCGTGGCAAACCCAAAGAGATTCTCTGTGACCAGGGGACAAACTTCCGAGGAGGAGAACGTGAGCTGCAGGAGGCATTTCAACAACTTCACCCTAACCTCAAAGAGCAACTAGCTTGCCAACAAATCAAGTTTGCCTTCAATCCTCCTGGATCCCCACACTTCGGAGGTTGCTGGGAGCGGGAAATCCGCTCGCTAAAGACTGCTCTTCAAGTCATCATTGGAGCCCAAACCATCACTGAGGAGGTGTTTCGCACAGTTCTGATTGAAATTGAGGGGATACTCAATTCAAAACCCCTGGGCTACACTTCATCTGAGGTAGCAGATCCTGACCCTGTTACCCCCAACTATCTCCTCATGGGGCGGCGGGATGCCTCGTTGCCGCAAGTCATCTATGATGGCCCAGATATTCTTGGGCGGCGAAGATGGAGACACAGCCAAATTCTAGCTGACCATTTCTGGTGAACTTTCCTGAGGCATTACCTGCCAGGACTCCAAGCCCGCCAGAAGTGGCAGACAGAATCAGCCAATCTACAAATAGGAGATGTTGTCATGATAGTGGACAACCAGCTCCCGCGGGCCCTTTGGCCTGTGGGGAAAGTCTCCCAAGTTTTTTCTGGATCAGATACCCGGATCAGATCAGCTGAAGTGACTGTAAAGGGAAGAACCTACGTGCGACCCGTGGCACGACTTGTCAGCCTACCCACCTTGCCAAAGGATGATTGATCGCCCTCCCCTTTACTCAGCCTTTTCTTGGTTGTTCGTATTCACAGGCGAATACGGGGGCGGCTGTGGAAAAGGCTGCCTAAAAGGAACTGTCATGCTGGCCCTTTAAGGGGGGGGCGGAGCTTAGACCACCAGTGTGCAGCATGCAGACAAGGAATGGCAGAGAGGGGAGAGGAGCTGAACCAGAGTTTACAGTCTGAAGTTGGTGGAATTATTTGTTGTTTAGAGTTTGCTAGCCACCCCAGTTTGAGTTGTGTGCGTGAAAATACAAGTAAGTGATGTTAACAGTAAATGACCTAGTTTATTTATCAAAATATACATGTTTCACCCTTAATTGATATCATGCTCTGTTTGCATGCGCATTTAGTAAGTGCTATCTACGTGAGTTCCGTGTGTTGTACTTTTGTAAACCCAGTGTATTGAGAAACATTAATGTTGCAGTCATGAAGAGTGTCATTGTGATAGTATTTCAGTTATTTGGCATTATTTAGACACTGTTGTCACATTATTTGTTATCTGTTTTAGAACCACACATCCAGTTCCTGTACCGTAAAGAATAAGCAGTAAATTCACGTTACTGAACCCACGGGAGTGCGACTCTACTCTTTTCTGGAGTTCTAACCGGACTCACCACAGTGATCCAACCCCTCCAACCAGCCCAAGATAAAACCTATTTTACAAGCATGTTGGCCTCACAGTAGAGCTCAGAGACTTTCAGCTGGGTGCATTTAAACATTAAATGTTATTGTCCCATTTTAGATCAAAGCTAGTTTAATTAACGAGGGGAGAACACACGTGGACGGCTAGGCTCTGAAAGAGACAACAACAAGGTAAGGCCTTAAGCCGTTATAAAAGCAGGAGACAGAAGCACTGTCACAGACACTTTGCTGTCCTGAGGAACATCAGGACAGCAAAGTGTCTGTGCTGTCCTGAGGAACATCAGATTCAGCAACATTTCTCATGTTTGAAAGGCAAGCTCAAAACCCTTAATCACCGAGGCAACATATATTCCAACTTCCAACCATACACCAGCGGTTCTCTGTGGTGCCACCTTGACCCTTGAGAGTTTCGCTAGTGACTGTGTTAATGTAAGCTCTTTGTTCCGCTGTAGGAATTTATCCAAAGCTCAACATTTGTTCCACATGACCTTGCGCACCACAGTTTCAAAAGCACTGCCATAAAGCAGTTCCTAACCTTTGAGCTGTAATCTCGGCACTCTGGTGGATTTTGTTAGGATTTGTTTACGGTGCTTTTCGCGGTTTACCAGTCTTGTGAGTGTTTAGCAAAGTTTAACAATTATGTGGCGAGAGGGAGCAATCACAGCTATGATGGTTAGTTGCAAAAGGTGCATCCTGACACTCGACACACACAGGTAACTCCTGCCCTTTTTTAAAGTTGCTTTTTTAGTGGCACAACTCACACAAAACTAGCATGATAGCAATTGTGCGAAGAATACAGGCACTGTCAGGAGTGGGATTCGAACCCAGGCCTCTATGAGAGACTGCGACCTAATCGCAGTGCCTTGGATTGCAGTGCCTTGGATCGCTCGGCCCCCAAAAGCCATCAAAGGTTCACAGGGGGCTGCTGCCATGGATCCTTAGAGAACTGATCACTTTCCAGTGTGTGGGGAGCCTAGATGGAACTAGATCCCCAACCTCCTGTAGAAGGCACAAACGTCATTCGATCTTATTGCATATGTTTTGTCCAACGCGCACATGCACGCATCAGTTCCAATAGTCAGCTCTGTTGTACAATTAATGTTGCAAAACTTTGACCTGATGGAGTCAGGATGGCCGAGCGGTCTAAGGCGCTGCGTTTAGGTCGCAGTCTCCCCTGGAGGCGTGGGTTCAAATCCCACTCCTGACAACAGTTGCCAAAACTGCCCCTTTGGGAAGTGCTTTTAAAAGAACCCCATGTACCAAAGAAATCCAATTCAAGTGTCCAGCACAAGGTCTTGTTACAGTCAAGTGCCAAGCGAGGTGTGAATCTGTTGGGTGTTGCATTTCACCCTTTCAATACAGGCACTGTCAGGAGTGGGATTTGAACCCAGGCCTCTATGAGACACTGCCACCTAAATGCAGCGCCTTGGAACGCTCAGCCATCAAAAGCCGTCAAAGGTTCACAGGGGGCTTCTGCCATGGATCCTCAGAGAACTGATCACTTTCCAGTGTGTGGGGAGCCTAGAAGGAACTAGATCCCCAACCTCCTGTAGAAGGCACAAACGTCATTCGATCTTATTGCATATGTTTTGTCCAACGCGCACATGCACACGTCAGTTCCAATAGTCAGCTCTGTTGTACAATTAATGTTGCAAAATTTTGACCTGATGGAGTCAGGATGGCCGAGCGGTCTAAGGCGCTGCGTTCAGGTCGCAGTCTCCCCTGGAGGCGTGGGTTCAAATCCCACTCCTGACAACAGTTGCCAAAACGACACCATTGGGAAGTGCTTTTAGAAGATCCCCAAGTTCCAAAGAAATCCAATTGTAGTGTCCAGCTCAAGGTCTCGTTACAGTCAAGTGCCAAGCCAGGTGTGATTCTGTTGGGTGTCGCATTTCACCCTCTCACAGCTCCTTAGTTGATGCAGCTTTGATCATTATGTGGTAGCAGGCAGCTAGTACAACTTCCATTTATCACTCGTTTTGCGGTTCCATACATGTGGTTCTGCTCAGAGCTGCTGAAAAAGAGTCAGGCCAAGTGCATTTTTCGTTTGTTTTCAAGGAACAAGTCCCCTGCATTCAGTTGCACGCAATGGCGATAGCTGCTGTCAGGAGTGGGATTTGAACCCACGCCTCCAGAGGAGACTGCGACCTTAACGCAGCGCCTTAGACCGCTCGGCCATCCTGACACACCGACGCGTGGCCACGATCGTGTGTGCGGATCCAAAGAGCTTCTCGGGCCAGGGTTGGTCACTGTGTGCTGACCGATGGGTGCTATTCCTTATTTTTGGATCATTTTGATGGTGAAGTGTGAGATGAGGATTATTTCAACTTGTGGAAGAAAACAAATGTTTTCACTTCACAAACATCAGAGGGATACCCTGGTAGCAAGCTCAACACAGCCAGGTTTTCTTTGCATTAGCTGGCCGTGACTCAGACTCTGCGCAAAATGAGTGCCACCCGAGAGCGCTCTCGGTGCTGCTGTTTACTTCTAGCATGTTGGCCTCACAGTAGAGCTCAGAGACTTTCAGCTGGGTGCATTTAAACATTAAATGTTATTGTCCCATTTTAGATCAAAGCTAGTTTAATTAACGAGGGGAGAACACACGTGGACGGCTAGGCTCTGAAAGCGACAACAACAAGGTAAGGCCTTAAGCCGTTATAAAAGCAGGAGACAGAAGCACTGTCACAGACACTTTGCTGTCCTGAGGAACATCAGATTCAGCAACATTTCTGATGTTTGAAAGGCAAGCTCAAAACCCTTAATCACAGAGGCAACATATATTCCAACTTCCAACCATACACCAGCGGTTCTCTGTGGTGCCACCTTGACCCTTGAGAGTTTCGCTAGTGACTGTGTTAATGTAAGTTCTTTGTTCCGCTGTAGGAATGTATCCAAAGCTCAACATTTGTTCCACATGACCTTGCGCGCCACAGTTTCAAAAGCACTGCCATAAAGCAGTTCCTAACCTTTGAGCTGTAATCTCGGCACTCTGCTGGATTTTGTTAGGATTTGTTTACGCTGCTTTTCGTGGTTCACCAGTCTCGTGAGTGTTTAGCAAAGTTTAACGATTATGTGGCGAGAGGGAGCAATCACAGCTATGATGGTTAGTTGCAAAAGGTGCATCCTGACACTGGGCACACACAGGTAACTCCTGCCCTTTTTTAAAGTTGCGTTTTTAGTGGCACAACTCACACAAAGCTAGCATGATAGCAATTGTGCGAAGAATACAGGCACTGTCAGGAGTGGGATTCGAACCCAGGTCTCTATGAGAGACTGTGACCTAAACGCAGTGCCTTGGATCGCAGTGCCTTGGATCGCTCAGCCATCAAAAGCCATCAAAGGTACACAGGGGGCTGCTGCCATGGATCCTTAGAGAACTGATCACTTTCCAGTGTGTGGGGAGCCTAGAAGGAACTAGATCCCCAACCTCCTGTAGAAGGCACAAACGTCATTCGATCTTATTGCATATGTTTTGTCCAACGCGCACATGCATGCATCAGTTCCAATAGTCAGCTCTGTTGTACAATTAATGTTGCAAAATTTTGACCTGATGGAGTCAGGATGGTCGAGCGGTCTAAGGCGCTGTGTTCAGGTCGTAGTCTCCCCTGGAGGCGTGGGTTCAAATCCCACTCCTGACAACAATTGCCAAAACGACACCTTTGGGAAGTGCTTTTAAAAGATCCCCATGTTCCAAAGAAAACCAATTCCAGTGTCCAGCTCAAGGTCTCGTTACAGTCAAGTGCCAAGCGAGGTGTGAATCTGTTGGGTGTCGCATTTCACCCTCTCAATACAGGCACTGTCAGGAGTGGGATTTGAACCCAGGCTTCTATGAGACACTGCCACCTAAATGCAGCACCTTGGAATGCTCAGCCATCAAAGGTTCACAGGGGGCTGCTGCCATGGATCCTTAGAGAACTGATCACTTTCCAGTGTGTGGGGAGCCTAGATGGAACTAGATCCCCAACCTCCTGTAGAAGGCACAAACGTCATTCGATCTTATTGCATATGTTTTGTCCAACGCGCACATGCACGCGTCAGTTCCAATAGTCAGCTCTGTTGTACAATTAATGTTGCAAAATTTTGACCTGATGGAGTCAGGATGGCCGAGCGGTCTAAGGCGCTGTGTTCAGGTCGCGGTCTCCCCTGGAGGCGTGGGTTCAAATCCCGCTCCTGACAACAGTTGCCAAAACGACACCTTTGGGAAGTGCTTTTAAAAGATCCCCATGTTCCAAAGAAAGCCAATTGCAGTGTCCAGCACAAGGTCTCGTTACAGTCAAGTGCGAATCTGTTGGGTGTCGCATTTCACCCTCTCAATACAGGCACTGTCAGGAGTGGGATTTGAACCCAAGCCTCTATGAGAGACTGCGACCTGAACTTAGTGCCTTGGATCGCAGTGCCTTAGATCGTTCGGCCATCAAAGGTTCACAGGGGGCTGCTGCCATGGATCCTTAGAGAACTGATCACTTTCCAGTGTGTGGGGAGCCTAGAAGGAACTAGATCCCCAACCTCCTGTAGAAGGCACAAACGTCATTCGATCTTATTGCATATGTTTTGTCCAACGCGCACATGCACACGTCAGTTCCAATAGTCAGCTCTGTTGTACAATTAATGTTGCAAAATTTTGACCTGATGGAGTCAGGATGGCCGAGCGGTCTAAGGCGCTGCGTTCAGGTCGCAGTCTCCCCTGGAGGCGTGGGTTCAAATCCCACTCCTGACAACAGTTGCCAAAACGACACCATTGGGAAGTGCTTTTAGAAGATCCCCATGTTCCAAAGAAATCCAATTGCAGTGTCCAGCTCAAGGTCTCGTTACAGTCAAGTGCCAAGCCAGGTGTGAATCTGTTGGGTGTCGCATTTCACCCTCTCAATACAGGCACTGTCAGGAGTGGGATTTGAACCCAAGCCTCTATGAGAGACTGCGACCTAAACGCAGTGCCTTGAATCGATCGGCCATCAAAGGTTCACAGGGGGCTGCTGCCATGGATCCTTAGAGAACTGATCACTTTCCAGTGTGTGGGGAGCCTAGATGGAACTAGATCCCCAACCTCCTGTAGAAGGCACAAACGTCATTCGATCTTATTGCATATGTTTTGTCCAACGCGCACATGCATGCGTCTGTTCCAATAGTCAGCTCTGTTGTACAATTAATGTTGCAAAATCTTGACCTGATGGAGTCAGGATGGCCGAGCGGTCTAAGGCGCTGTGTTCAGGTCGCAGTCTCCCCTGGAGGCATGGGTTCAAATCCCACTCCTGACAACAGTTGCCAAAACGACACCTTTGGGAAGTGCTTTTAAAAGATCCCCATGTTCCAAAGAAAACCAATTGCAGTGTCCAGCTCAAGGTCTCGTTACAGTCAAGTGCCAAGCCAGGTGTGAATCTGTTGGGTGTCACATTTCACCCTCTCAATACAGGCACTGTCAGGAGTCGGATTTGAACCCAAGCCTCTATGAGAGACTGCGACCTAAACGCAGTGCCTTGGATCGCAGTGCCTTAGATTGTTCGGCCATCAAAGGTTCACAGGGGGCTGCTGCCATGGATCCTCAGAGAACTGATCACTTTCCAGTGTGTGGGGAGCCTAGAAGGAACTAGATCCCCAACCTCCTGTAGAAGGCACAAACGTCATTCGATCTTATTGCATATGTTTTGTCCAACGCGCACATGCACGCGTCAGTTCCAATAGTCAGCTCTGTTGTACAATTAATGTTGCAAAATTTTGACCTGATGGAGTCAGGATGGCCGAGCGGTCTAAGGCGCTGTGTTCAGGTCGCAGTCTCCCCTGGAGGCGTGGGTTCAAATCCCACTCCTGACAACAGTTGCCAAAACGACACCATTGGGAAGTGCTTTTAGAAGATCCCCATGTTCCAAAGAAATCCAATTGCAGTGTCCAGCTCAAGGTCTCGTTACAGTCAAGTGCCAAGCCAGGTGTGATTCTGTTGGGTGTCGCATTTCACCCTCTCACAGCTCCTTAGTTGATGCAGCTTTGATCATTATGTGGTAGCAGGCAGCTAGTACAACTTCCACTTATCACTCGTTTTGCGGTTCCATACATGTGGTTCTGCTCAGAGCTGCTGAAAAAGAGTCAGGCCACAACCAGCAGGCCAAGTGCATTTTTCGTTTGTTTTCAAGGAACAAGTCCCCTGCATTCAGTTGCACGCAATGGCGATAGCTGCTGTCAGGAGTGGGATTTGAACCCACGCCTCCAGAGGAGACTGCGACCTTAACGCAGCGCCTTAGACCGCTCGGCCATCCTGACACCCCGCCGCGTGGCCACGATCGTGTGTGCGGATCCAAAGAGCTTCTCGGGCCAGGGTGGGTCACTGTGTGCTGACCGATGGGTGCTATTCCTTATTTTTGGATCATTTTGATGGGGAAGTGTGAGATGAGGATTATTTCAACTTGTGGAAGAAAACAAATGTTTTCACTTCACAAACATCAGAGGGATACCCTGGTAGCAAGCTCAACACAGCCAGGTTTTCTTTGCATTAGCTGGCCGTGACTCAGACTCTGCGCAAAATGAGTGCCACCCGAGAGCGCTCTCGGTGCTGCTGTTTACTTCTAGCATGTTGGCCTCACAGTAGAGCTCAGAGACTTTCAGCTGGGTGCATTTAAACATTAAATGTTATTGTCCCATTTTAGATCAAAGCTAGTTTAATTAACGAGGGGAGAACACACGTGGACGGCTAGGCTCTGAAAGCGACAACAACAAGGTAAGGCCTTAAGCCGTTATAAAAGCAGGAGACAGAAGCACTGTCACAGACACTTTGCTGTCCTGAGGAACATCAGATTCAGCAACATTTCTCATGTTTGAAAGGCAAGCTCAAAACCCTTAATCACCGAGGCAACATATATTCCAACTTCCAACCATACACCAGCAGTTCTCTGTGGTGCCACCTTGACCCTTGAGAGTTTCGCTAGTGACTGTGTTAATGTAAGCTCTTTGTTCCGCTGTAGGAATTTATCCAAAGCTCAACATTTGTTCCACATGACCTTGCGCACCACAGTTTCAAAAGCACTGCCATAAAGCAGTTCCTAACCTTTGAGCTGTAATCTCGGCACTCTGGTGGATTTTGTTAGGATTTGTTTACGGTGCTTTTCGCGGTTTACCAGTCTTGTGAGTGTTTAGCAAAGTTTAACAATTATGTGGCGAGAGGGAGCAATCACAGCTATGATGGTTAGTTGCAAAAGGTGCATCCTGACACTCGACACACACAGGTAACTCCTGCCCTTTTTTAAAGTTGCTTTTTTAGTGGCACAACTCACACAAAACTAGCATGATAGCAATTGTGCGAAGAATACAGGCACTGTCAGGAGTGGGATTCGAACCCAGGCCTCTATGAGAGACTGCGACCTAATCGCAGTGCCTTGGATTGCAGTGCCTTGGATCGCTCGGCCCCCAAAAGCCATCAAAGGTTCACAGGGGGCTGCTGCCATGGATCCTTAGAGAACTGATCACTTTCCAGTGTGTGGGGAGCCTAGATGGAACTAGATCCCCAACCTCCTGTAGAAGGCACAAACGTCATTCGATCTTATTGCATATGTTTTGTCCAACGCGCACATGCACGCATCAGTTCCAATAGTCAGCTCTGTTGTACAATTAATGTTGCAAAACTTTGACCTGACGGAGTCAGGATGGCCGAGCGGTCTAAGGCGCTGCGTTTAGGTCGCAGTCTCCCCTGGAGGCGTGGGTTCAAATCCCACTCCTGACAACAGTTGCCAAAACTGCCCCTTTGGGAAGTGCTGTCAAAAGAACCCCATGTACCAAAGAAATCCAATTCAAGTGTCCAGCACAAGGTCTCGTTACAGTCAAGTGCCAAGCGAGGTGTGAATCTGTTGGGTGTTGCATTTCACCCTTTCAATACAGGCCCTGTCAGGAGTCGGATTTGAACCCAGGCCTCTATGAGACACTGCCACCTAAATGCAGCGCCTTGGAACGCTCAGCCATCAAAAGCCATCAAAGGTTCACAGGGGGCTTCTGCCATGGATCCTCAGAGAACTGATCACTTTCCAGTGTGTGGGGAGCCTAGAAGGAACTAGATCCCCAACCTCCTGTAGAAGGCACAAACGTCATTCGATCTTATTGCATATGTTTTGTCCAACGCGCACATGCACACGTCAGTTCCAATAGTCAGCTCTGTTGTACAATTAATGTTGCAAAACTTTGACCTGATGGAGTCAGGATGGCCGAGCGGTCTAAGGCGCTGCGTTCAGGTCGCAGTCTCCCCTGGAGGCGTGGGTTCAAATCCCACTCCTGACAACAGTTGCCAAAACGACACCTTTGGGAAGTGCTTTTAAAAGATCCCCATGTTCCAAAGAAATCCAATTGCAGTGTCCAGCTCAAGGTCTCATTACAGTCAAGTGCCAAGCGAGGTGTGAATCTGTTGGGTGTCGCATTTCACCCTCTCAATACAGGCACTGTCAGGAGTGGGATTTGAACCCAAGCCTCTATGAGAGACTGCGACCTAAACTTAGTGCTTTGGATCGCAGTGCCTTAGATCGTTCGGCCATCAAAGGTTCACAGGGGGCTGCTGCCATGGATCCTTAGAGAACTGATCACTTTCCAGTGTGGGGAGCCTAGAAGGAACTAGATCCCCAACCTCCTGTAGAAGGCACAAACGTCATTCGATCTTATTGCATATGTTTTGTCCAACACGCACATGCACACGTCAGTTCCAATAGTCAGCTCTGTTGTACAATTAATGTTGCAAAATTTTGACCTGATGGAGTCAGGATGGCCGAGCGGTCTAAGGCGCTGCGTTCAGGTCGCAGTCTCCCCTGGAGGCGTGGGTTCAAATCCCACTCCTGACAACAGTTGCCAAAACGACACCATTGGGAAGTGCTTTTAGAAGATCCCCATGTTCCAAAGAAATCCAATTGCAGTGTCCAGTTCAAGGTCTCGTTACAGCCAAGTGCCAAGCCAGGTGTGATTCTGTTGGGTGTCACATTTCACCCTCTCACAGCTCCTTAGTTGATGCAGCTTTGATCATTATGTGGTAGCAGGCAGCTAGTACAACTTCCATTTATCACTCGTTTTGCGGTTCCATACATGTGGTTCTGCTCAGAGCTGCTGAAAAAGAGTCAGGCCACAACCAGCAGGCCAAGTGCATTTTTCGTTTGTTTTCAAGGAACGAGTCCCCTGCGTTCAGTTGCACGCAATGGCGAAAGCTGCTGTCAGGAGTGGGATTTGAACCCACGCCTCCAGAGGAGACTGCGACCTTAACGCAGCGCCTTAGACCGCTCGGCCATCCTGACACACCGACGCGTGGCCACGATCGTGTGTGCGGATCCAAAGAGCTTCTCGGGCCAGGGTTGGTCACTGTGTGCTGACCGATGGGTGCTATTCCTTATTTTTGGATCATTTTGATGGTGAAGTGTGAGATGAGGATTATTTCAACTTGTGGAAGAAAACAAATGTTTTCACTTCACAAACATCAGAGGGATACCCTGGTAGCAAGCTCAACACAGCCAGGTTTTCTTTGCATTAGCTGGCCGTGACTCAGCCTCTGCGCAAAATGAGTGCCACCCGAGAGCGCTCTCGGTGCTGCTGTTTACTTCTAGCATGTTGGCCTCACAGTAGAGCTCAGAGACTTTCAGCTGGGTGCATTTAAACATTAAATGTTATTGTCCCATTTTAGATCAAAGCTAGTTTAATTAACGAGGGGAGAACACACGTGGACGGCTAGGCTCTGAAAGCGACAACAACAAGGTAAGGCCTTAAGCCGTTATAAAAGCAGGAGACAGAAGCACTGTCACAGACACTTTGCTGTCCTGAGGAACATCAGATTCAGCAACATTTCTGATGTTTGAAAGGCAAGCTCAAAACCCTTAATCACAGAGGCAACATATATTCCAACTTCCAACCATACACCAGCGGTTCTCTGTGGTGCCACCTTGACCCTTGAGAGTTTCGCTAGTGACTGTGTTAATGTAAGTTCTTTGTTCCGCTGTAGGAATTTATCCAAAGCTCAACATTTGTTCCACATGACCTTGCGCGCCACAGTTTCAAAAGCACTGCCATAAAGCAGTTCCTAACCTTTGAGCTGTAATCTCGGCACTCTGCTGGATTTTGTTAGGATTTGTTTACGCTGCTTTTCGCGGTTCACCAGTCTCGTGAGTGTTTAGCAAAGTTTAACGATTATGTGGCGAGAGGGAGCAATCACAGCTATGATGATTAGTTGCAAAAGGTGCATCCTGACACTGGGCACACACAGGTAACTCCTGCCCTTTTTTAAAGTTGCGTTTTTAGTGGCACAACTCACACAAAGCTAGCATGATAGCAATTGTGCGAAGAATACAGGCACTGTCAGGAGTGGGATTCGAACCCAGGTCTCTATGAGAGACTGTGACCTAAACGCAGTGCCTTGGATCGCAGTGCCTTGGATCGCAGTGCCTTGGATCGCAGTGCCTTGGATCGCAGTGCCTTGGATCGCAGTGCCTTGGATCGCTCAGCCATCAAAAGCCATCAAAGGTACACAGGGGGCTGCTGCCATGGATCCTTAGAGAACTGATCACTTTCCAGTGTGTGGGGAGCCTAGAAGGAACTAGATCCCCAACCTCCTGTAGAAGGCACAAACGTCATTCGATCTTATTGCATATGTTTTGTCCAACGCGCACATGCACGCGTCAGTTCCAATAGTCAGCTCTGTTGTACAATTAATGTTGCAAAATTTTGACCTGATGGAGTCAGGATGGTCGAGCGGTCTAAGGCGCTGCGTTCAGGTCGTAGTCTCCCCTGGAGGCGTGGGTTCAAATCCCACTCCTGACAACAGTTGCCAAAACGGCCCCTTTGGGAAGTGCTTTTAAAAGATCCCCATGTTCCAAAGAAAACCAATTCCAGTGTCCAGCTCAAGGTCTCGTTACAGTCAAGTGCCAAGTGAGGTGTGAATCTGTTGGGTGTCGCATTTCACCCTCTCAATACAGGCACTGTCAGGAGTGGGATTTGAACCCAGGCCTCTATGAGACACTGCCACCTAAATGCAGCACCTTGGAATGCTCAGCCATCAAAGGTTCACGGGGGGCTGCTGCCATGGATCCTTAGAGAACTGATCACTTTCCAGTGTGTGGGGAGCCTAGATGGAACTAGATCCCCAACCTCCTGTAGAAGGCACAAACGTCATTCGATCTTATTGCATATGTTTTGTCCAACGCGCACATGCTCGCGTCCGTTCCAATAGTCAGCTCTGTTGTACAATTAATGTTGCAAAATTTTGACCTGATGGAGTCAGGATGGCCGAGCGGTCTAAGGCGCTGCGTTCAGGTCGCGGTCTCCCCTGGAGGCGTGGGTTCAAATCCCGCTCCTGACCAGGGTTATTATAGTTAACGAAAACGAACGAAATAACGAAAACTGAAATTGAAAAAGCATTGTCGTTAACTGAAATAAATAAAAACTAAAATTAAAAGGAAGAAACGACAACTAACTAAAACTGAATTGTGAGTTTACAAAACTAACTGAAATTATAGATATTGTTATTTTTTCAAAAGTCTTGTGGATTGATATTAAATCATTTTTTTCCTCTCTCCGAGTTTAAGCTCGGAACGCCGTCGGGCAAATGGGTGCGCATGTGCGTGCGTGCGCACACCGCGCTGCTCCTCAGAGAGTCCCATGTGGTGTTTTTTTTTTTTTTTTAACTATGATAGCACAGATAGCAGCGAGTGTCTTGTTGTGGATGATGTTGTGGATGATGTTGTGGATGATGTACGGAACACTTCTTAGTCAGGAAAAAAAACACCAACATCAAAGTAGACCTGAGAAGCGCACACAAGGCAGCTACGGAAACCGCTCTCATCCTACAAGGCAACCCGGCCTCCACCTCCAGAGAAACGTGACTACTCGTCGGGTCAACGCAGCCACAACGTTGTGTTTAGTCCTTGTGCGTTTCCGGCTACTTTATCAGTCAGATAATAACAATCAGGACTAATAATCAAAGCATCAATATAAGGACTCACAAATGTCAGCAAATTCCTGGAGGGAGCTGCTGAAACTATGGGAATGGACGTGAAGGAATGAAGAAAGTGAAAAAACAGGGACAAATATGTTTGCACCCTAAAAACTGAGCACAAAGAGCGAGGACCAAAAAACCCCCAGCACACAACCACAAGGTAATTAACACCCGCAATCCAGCTATACATGCATAAATGCGGACATGAGGTCGGACACTTCCGTAGGCTACAGAGGCTGCAAAGACCCTGCAAGTCTAATCAGCGAGCATCTAACCAAGCTAGCTCCAAAACAGAAGCAGCATCAGGTGGAGAGAACATCAGGATGCAGCTGGATTTGAGCTTTGACTCCTTCAAGGAGTTTGTTTTTGTCAAACACCACATGTAGCTGTTGTTAATCTGCTGCACTGAGGCTAAACTTTATTGGGAGTTTATTGTAGAATTTATCGAGTTTTGGAGTTCATATTGTTAGCAGTTTCTCCCTGTTGATGTTCATGTGTGCCCTTAATATTACACACATTTAGCATGTAGTGCTTCTGTCTGTGAACAGTTGGTTGCTAAATTTATTTCTTTAAAGGGTATCTTTAAAGGGTACCTGATTAAGTATGAAAATACTAAAACTAATACTGAAACTAACTAAAACTAAGCATAAAACCAAAAATAAAAACTAATAAAAACGAGCAAAACCACTCTGAAAACTAACTAAAACTAACTGAATTAGAGAAAAAAAAGTAAAAACTAACTAAAACTAAACTATAATGTAAAATCCAAAACTATTATAACCCTGCTCCTGACAACAGTTGCCAAAACGACACCTTTGGGAAGTGCTTTTAAAAGATCCCCATGTTCCAAAGAAAGCCAATTGCAGTGTCCAGCTCAAGGTCTCGTTACAGTCAAGTGCCAAGCTAGGTGTGAATCTGTTGGGTGTCGCATTTCACCCTCTCAATACAGGCACTGTCAGGAGTGGGATTTGAACCCAAGCCTCTATGAGAGACTGCGACCTATACTTAGTGCCTTGGATCGCAGTGCCTTAGATCGTTCGGCCATCAAAGGTTCACAGGGGGCTGCTGCCATGGATCCTCAGAGAACTGATCACTTTCCAGTGTGTGGGGAGCCTAGAAGGAACTAGATCCCCAACCTCCTGTAGAAGGCACAAACGTCATTCGATCTTATTGCATATGTTTTGTCCAACGCGCACATGCACACGTCAGTTCCAATAGTCAGCTCTGTTGTACAATTAATGTTGCAAAATTTTGACCTGATGGAGTCAGGATGGCCGAGCGGTCTAAGGCGCTGTGTTCAGGTCGCAGTCTCCCCTGGAGGCGTGGGTTCAAATCCCACTCCTGACAACAGTTGCCAAAACGACACCATTGGGAAGTGCTTTTAGAAGATCCCCATGTTCCAAAGAAATCCAATTGCAGTGTCCAGCTCAAGGTCTCGTTACAGTCAAGTGCCAAGCCAGGTGTGATTCTGTTGGGTGTCGCATTTCACCCTCTCACAGCTCCTTAGTTGATGCAGCTTTGATCATTATGTGGTAGCAGGCAGCTAGTACAACTTCCATTTATCACTCGTTTTGCGGTTCCATACATGTGGTTCTGCTCAGAGCTGCTGAAAAAGAGTCAGGCCACAACCAGCAGGCCAAGTGCATTTTTCGTTTGTTTTCAAGGAATGAGTCCCCTGCGTTCAGTTGCACGCAATGGCGATAGCTGCTGTCAGGAGTGGGATTTGAACCCACGCCTCCAGAGGAGACTGCGACCTTAACGCAGCGCCTTAGACCGCTCGGCCATCCTGACACACCGACGCGTGGCCACGATCGTGTGTGCGGATCCAAAGAGCTTCTCGGGCCAGGGTTGGTCACTGTGTGCTGACCGATGGGTGCTATTCCTTATTTTTGGATCATTTTGATGGTGAAGTGTGAGATGAGGATTATTTCAACTTGTGGAAGAAAACAAATGTTTTCACTTCACAAACATCAGAGGGATACCCTGGTAGCAAGCTCAACACAGCCAGCTTTTCTTTGCATTAGCTGGCCGTGACTCAGACTCTGCGCAAAATGAGTGCCACCCGAGAGCGCTCTCGGTGCTGCTGTTTACTTCTAGCATGTTGGCCTCACAGTAGAGCTCAGAGACTTTCAGCTGGGTGCATTTAAACATTAAATGTTATTGTCCCATTTTAGATCAAAGCTAGTTTAATTAACGAGGGGAGAACACACGTGGACGGCTAGGCTCTGAAAGCGACAACAACAAGGTAAGGCCTTAAGCCGTTATAAAAGCAGGAGACAGAAGCACTGTCACAGACACTTTGCTGTCCTGAGGAACATCAGATTCAGCAACATTTCTCATGTTTGAAAGGCAAGCTCAAAACCCTTAATCACCGAGGCAACATATATTCCAACTTCCAACCATACACCAGCGGTTCTCTGTGGTGCCACCTTGACCCTTGAGAGTTTCGCTAGTGACTGTGTTAATGTAAGCTCTTTGTTCCGCTGTAGGAATTTATCCAAAGCTCAACATTTGTTCCACATGACCTTGCGCACCACAGTTTCAAAAGCACTGCCATAAAGCAGTTCCTAACCTTTGAGCTGTAATCTCAGCACTCTGGTGGATTTTGTTAGGATTTGTTTACGGTGCTTTTCGCGGTTTACCAGTCTTGTGAGTGTTTAGCAAAGTTTAACAATTATGTGGCGAGAGGGAGCAATCACAGCTATGATGGTTAGTTGCAAAAGGTGCATCCTGACACTCGACACACACAGGTAACTCCTGCCCTTTTTTAAAGTTGCTTTTTTAGTGGCACAACTCACACAAAACTAGCATGATAGCAATTGTGCGAAGAATACAGGCACTGTCAGGAGTGGGATTCGAACCCAGGCCTCTATGAGAGACTGCGACCTAATCGCAGTGCCTTGGATTGCAGTGCCTTGGATCCCTCGGCCCCCAAAAGCCATCAAGGTTCACAGGGGGCTGCTGCCATGGATCCTTAGAGAACTGATCACTTTCCAGTGTGTGGGGAGCCTAGATGGAACTAGATCCCCAACCTCCTGTAGAAGGCACAAACGTCATTCGATCTTATTGCATATGTTTTGTCCAACGCGCACATGCACGCATCAGTTCCAATAGTCAGCTCTGTTGTACAATTAATGTTGCAAAACTTTGACCTGATGGAGTCAGGATGGCCGAGCGGTCTAAGGCGCTGCGTTTAGGTCGCAGTCTCCCCTGAAGGCGTGGGTTCAAATCCCGCTCCTGACAACAGTTGCCAAAACGACACCTTTGGGAAGTGCTTTTAAAAGATCCCCATGTTCCAAAGAAAGCCAATTGCAGTGTCCAGCTCAAGGTCTCGTTACAGTCAAGTGCCAAGCTAGGTGTGAATCTGTTGGGTGTCGCATTTCACCCTCTCAATACAGGCACTGTCAGGAGTGGGATTTTAACCCAAGCCTCTATGAGAGACTGCGACCTATACTTAGTGCCTTGGATCGCAGTGCCTTAGATCGTTCGGCCATCAAAGGTTCACAGGGGGCTGCTGCCATGGATCCTCAGAGAACTGATCACTTTCCAGTGTGTGGGGAGCCTAGAAGGAACTAGATCCCCAACCTCCTGTAGAAGGCACAAACGTCATTCGATCTTATTGCATATGTTTTGTCCAACGCGCACATGCACACGTCAGTTCCAATAGTCAGCTCTGTTGTACAATTAATGTTGCAAAATTTTGACCTGATGGAGTCAGGATGGCCGAGCGGTCTAAGGCGCTGTGTTCAGGTCGCAGTCTCCCCTGGAGGCGTGGGTTCAAATCCCACTCCTGACAACAGTTGCCAAAACGACACCATTGGGAAGTGCTTTTAGAAGATCCCCATGTTCCAAAGAAATCCAATTGCAGTGTCCAGCTCAAGGTCTCGTTACAGTCAAGTGCCAAGCCAGGTGTGATTCTGTTGGGTGTCGCATTTCACCCTCTCACAGCTCCTTAGTTGATGCAGCTTTGATCATTATGTGGTAGCAGGCAGCTAGTACAACTTCCATTTATCACTCGTTTTGTGGTTCCATACATGTGGTTCTGCTCAGAGCTGCTGAAAAGAGTCAGGCCACAACCAGCAGGCCAAGTGCATTTTTCGTTTGTTTTCAAGGAATGAGTCCCCTGCGTTCAGTTGCACGCAATGGCGATAGCTGCTGTCAGGAGTGGGATTTGAACCCACGCCTCCAGAGGA
The DNA here is from genome assembly GCF_007364275.1 of Archocentrus centrarchus. Lineage (NCBI taxonomy): Eukaryota > Metazoa > Chordata > Actinopteri > Cichliformes > Cichlidae > Archocentrus > Archocentrus centrarchus. The sequence goes on along the minus strand of NC_044364.1, from coordinate 13,193,226 downwards.
GACTGCGACCTTAACGCAGCACCTTAGACCGCTCGGCCATCCTGACACACCGACGCGTGGCCACGATCGTGTGTGCGGATCCAAAGAGCTTCTCGGGCCAGGGTTGGTCACTGTGTGCTGACCGATGGGTGCTATTCCTTATTTTTGGATCATTTTGATGGTGAAGTGTGAGATGAGGATTATTTCAACTTGTGGAAGAAAACAAATGTTTTCACTTCACAAACATCAGAGGGATACCCTGGTAGCAAGCTCAACACAGCCAGGTTTTCTTTGCATTAGCTGGCCGTGACTCAGACTCTGCGCAAAATGAGTGCCACCCGAGAGCGCTCTCGGTGCTGCTGTTTACTTCTAGCATGTTGGCCTCACAGTAGAGCTCAGAGACTTTCAGCTGGGTGCATTTAAACATTAAATGTTATTGTCGCATTTTAGATCAAAGCTAGTTTAATTAACGAGGGGAGAACACACGTGGACGGCTAGGCTCTGAAAGCGACAACAACAAGGTAAGGCCTTAAGCCGTTATAAAAGCAGGAGACAGAAGCACTGTCACAGACACTTTGCTGTCCTGAGGAACATCAGATTCAGCAACATTTCTGATGTTTGAAAGGCAAGCTCAAAACCCTTAATCACCGAGGCAACATATATTCCAACTTCCAACCATACACCAGCGGTTCTCTGTGGTGCCACCTTGACCCTTGAGAGTTTCGCTAGTGACTGTGTTAATGTAAGCTCTTTGTTCCGCTGTAGGAATTTATCCAAAGCTCAACATTTGTTCCACATGACCTTGCGCACCACAGTTTCAAAAGCACTGCCATAAAGCAGTTCCTAACCTTTGAGCTGTAATCTCAGCACTCTGGTGGATTTTGTTAGGATTTGTTTACGGTGCTTTTCGCGGTTTACCAGTCTTGTGAGTGTTTAGCAAAGTTTAACAATTATGTGGCGAGAGGGAGCAATCACAGCTATGATGGTTAGTTGCAAAAGGTGCATCCTGACACTCGACACACACAGGTAACTCCTGCCCTTTTTTAAAGTTGCTTTTTTAGTGGCACAACTCACACAAAACTAGCATGATAGCAATTGTGCGAAGAATACAGGCACTGTCAGGAGTGGGATTCGAACCCAGGCCTCTATGAGAGACTGCGACCTAATCGCAGTGCCTTGGATTGCAGTGCCTTGGATCCCTCGGCCCCCAAAAGCCATCAAAGGTTCACAGGGGGCTGCTGCCATGGATCCTTAGAGAACTGATCACTTTCCAGTGTGTGGGGAGCCTAGATGGAACTAGATCCCCAACCTCCTGTAGAAGGCACAAACGTCATTCGATCTTATTGCATATGTTTTGTCCAACGCGCACATGCACGCATCAGTTCCAATAGTCAGCTCTGTTGTACAATTAATGTTGCAAAACTTTGACCTGATGGAGTCAGGATGGCCGAGCGGTCTAAGGCGCTGCGTTTAGGTCGCAGTCTCCCCTGGAGGCGTGGGTTCAAATCCCACTCCTGACAACAGTTGCCAAAACTGCCCCTTTGGGAAGTGCTTTTAAAAGAACCCCATGTACCAAAGAAATCCAATTCAAGTGTCCAGCACAAGGTCTCATTACAGTCAAGTGCCAAGCCAGGTGTGAATCTGTTGGGTGTCGCATTTCACCCTCTCAATAGAGGCACTGTCAGGAGTGGGATTTGAACCCAAGCCTCTATGAGAGACTGCGACCTAAACTTAGTGCCTTGGATCGCAGTGCCTTAGATCGTTCGGCCATCAAAGGTTCACAGGGGGTTGCTGCCATGGATCCTTAGAGAACTGATCACTTTCCAGTGTGTGGGGAGCCTAGAAGGAACTAGATCCCCAACCTCCTGTAGAAGGCACAAACGTCATTCGATCTTATTGCATATGTTTTGTCCAACGCGCACATGCACACGTCAGTTCCAATAGTCAGCTCTGTTGTACAATTAATGTTGCAAAATTTTGACCTGATGGAGTCAGGATGGCCGAGCGGTCTAAGGCGCTGCGTTCAGGTCGCAGTCTCCCGTGGAGGCGTGGGTTCAAATCCCACTCCTGACAACAGTTGCCAAAACGACACCATTGGGAAGTGCTTTTAGAAGATCCCCATGTTCCAAAGAAATCCAATTGCAGTGTCCAGCTCAAGGTCTCGTTACAGTCAAGTGCCAAGCCAGGTGTGATTCTGTTGGGTGTCACATTTCACCCTCTCACAGCTCCTTAGTTGATGCAGCTTTGATCATTATGTGGTAGCAGGCAGCTAGTACAACTTCCATTTATCACTCGTTTTGCGGTTCCATACATGTGGTTCTGCTCAGAGCTGCTGAAAAAGAGTCAGGCCACAACCAGCAGGCCAAGTGCATTTTTCGTTTGTTTTCAAGGAACGAGTCCCCTGCGTTCAGTTGCACGCAATGGTGAAAGCTGCTGTCAGGAGTGGGATTTGAACCCACGCCTCCAGAGGAGACTGCGACCTTAACACAGCGCCTTAGACCGCTCGGCCATCCTGACACACCGACGCATGGCCACGATCGTGTGTGCGGATCCAAAGAGCTTCTCGGGCCAGGGTTGGTCACTGTGTGCTGACCGATGGGTGCTATTCCTTATTTTTGGATCATTTTGATGGTGAAGTGTGAGATGAGGATTATTTCAACTTGTGGAAGAAAACAAATGTTTTCACTTCACAAACATCAGAGGGATACCCTGGTAGCAAGCTCAACACAGCCAGGTTTTCTTTGCATTAGCTGGCCGTGACTCAGACTCTGCGCAAAATGAGTGCCACCCGAGAGCGCTCTCGGTGCTGCTGTTTACTTCTAGCATGTTGGCCTCACAGTAGAGCTCAGAGACTTTCAGCTGGGTGCATTTAAACATTAAATGTTATTGTCCCATTTTAGATCAAAGCTAGTTTAATTAACGAGGGGAGAACACACGTGGACGGCTAGGCTCTGAAAGAGACAGCAACAAGGTAAGGCCTTAAGCCGTTATAAAAGCAGGAGACAGAAGCACTGTCACAGACACTTTGCTGTCCTGAGGAACATCAGATTCAGCAACATTTCTCATGTTTGAAAGGCAAGCTCAAAACCCTTAATCACCGAGGCAACATATATTCCAACTTCCAACCATACACCAGCGGTTCTCTGTGGTGCCACCTTGACCCTTGAGAGTTTCGCTAGTGACTGTGTTAATGTAAGTTCTTTGTTCCGCTGTAGGAATTTATCCAAAGCTCAACATTTGTTCCACATGACCTTGCGCGCCACAGTTTGAAAAGCACTGCCATGAAGCAGTTCCTAACCTTTGAGCTGTAATCTCGGCACTCTGCTGGATTTTGTTAGGATTTGTTTACGCTGCTTTTCGCGGTTCACCAGTCTCGTGAGTGTTTAGCAAAGTTTAACGATTATGTGGCGAGAGGGAGCAATCACAGCTATGATGGTTAGTTGCAAAAGGTGCATCCTGACACTGGGCACACACAGGTAACTCCTGCCCTTTTTTAAAGTTGCGTTTTTAGTGGCACAACTCACACAAAGCTAGCATGATAGCAATTGTGCGAAGAATACAGGCACTGTCAGGAGTGGGATTCGAACCCAGGCCTCTATGAGAGACTGTGACCTAAACGCAGTGCCTTGGATCGCAGTGCCTTGGATCGCAGTGCCTTGGATCGCAGTGCCTTGGATCGCAGTGCCTTGGATCGCAGTGCCTTGGATCGCTCGGCCATCAAAAGCCATCAAAGGTACACAGGGGGCTGCTGCCATGGATCCTTAGAGAACTGATCACTTTCCAGTGTGTGGGGAGCCTAGAAGGAACTAGATCCCCAACCTCCTGTAGAAGGCACAAACGTCATTCGATCTTATTACATATGTTTTGTCCGACGCGCACATGCACGCGTCAGTTCCAATAGTCAGCTCTGTTGTACAATTAATGTTGCAAAATTTTGACCTGATGGAGTCAGGATGGTCGAGCGGTCTAAGGCGCTGCGTTCAGGTCGCAGTCTCCCCTGGAGGCGTGGGTTCAAATCCCACTCCTGACAACAGTTGCCAAAACGACACCTTTGGGAAGTGCTTTTAAAAGATCCCCATGTTCCAAAGAAATCCAATTGCAGTGTCCAGCTCAAGGTCTCGTTACAGTCAAGTGCCAAGCCAGGTGTGAATCTGTTGGGTGTCGCATTTCACCCTCTCAATACAGGCACTGTCAGGAGTGGGATTTGAACCCAGGCCTCTATGAGACACTGCGACCTAAATGCAGCGCCTTGGAACGCTCAGCCATCAAAAGCCATCAAAGGTTTACAGGGGGCTACTGCCATGGATCCTTAGAGAACTGATCACTTTCCAGTGTGTGGGGAGCCTAGAAGGAACTAGATCCCCAACCTCCTGTAGAAGGCACAAACGTCATTCGATCTTATTGCATATGTTTTGTCCAACGCGCACATGCACGCGTCTGTTCCAATAGTCAGCTCTGTTGTACAATTAATGTTGCAAAATTTTGACCTGATGGAGTCAGGATGGCTGAGCGGTCTAAGGCGCTGCGTTCAGGTCGCAGTCTCCCCTGGAGGCGTGGGTTCAAATCCCACTCCTGACAACAGTTGCCAAAACGACACCTTTGGGAAGTGCTTTTAAAAGATCCCCATGTTCCAAAGAAAACCAATTCCAGTGTCCCGCTCAAGGTCTCGTTACAGTCAAGTGCCAAGCGAGGTGTGAATCTGTTGGGTGTCGCATTTCACCCTCTCAATACAGGCACTGTCAGGAGTGGGATTTGAACCCAGGCCCCTATGAGACACTGCCACCTAAATGCAGCACCTTGGAATGCTCAGCCATCAAAAGCCATCAAAGGTTCACGGGGGGCTGCTGCCATGGATCCTTAGAGAACTGATCACTTTCCAGTGTGTGGGGAGCCTAGAAGGAACTAGATCCCCAACCTCCTGTAGAAGGCACAAACGTCATTCGATCTTATTGCATATGTTTTGTCCAACGCGCACATGCACGCGTCAGTTCCAATAGTCAGCTCTGTTGTACAATTAATGTTGCAAAATTTTGACCTGATGGAGTCAGGATGGCCGAGCGGTCTAAGGCGCTGCGTTCAGGTCGCAGTCTCCCCTGGAGGCGTGGGTTCAAATCCCACTCCTGACAACAGTTGCCAAAACGACACCATTGGGAAGTGCTTTTAGATGATCCCCATGTTCCAAAGAAATCCAATTGCAGTGTCCAGCTCAAGGTCTCATTACAGTCAAGTGTGATTCGGTTGGGTGTCGCATTTCACCCTCTCACAGCTCCTTAGTTGATGCAGCTTTGATCATTATGTGGTAGCAGGCAGCTAGTACAACTTCCATTTATCACTCGTTTTGTGGTTCCATACATGTGGTTCTGCTCAGAGCTGCTGAAAAAGAGTCAGGCCACAACCAGCAGGCCAAGTGCATTTTTCGTTTGTTTTCAAGGAACGAGTCCCCTGCGTCCAGTTGCACGCAATGGCGATAGCTGCTGTCAGGAGTGGGATTTGAACCCACGCCTCCAGAGGAGACTGCGACCTTAACGCAGCGCCTTAGACCACTCGGCAATCCTGACACACCGACGCGTGGCCACGATCGTGTGTGCGGATGCAAAGAGCTTCTCGGGCCAGGGTTGGTCACTGTGTGCTGACCGATGGGTGCTATTCCTTATTTTTGGATCATTTTGATGGTGAAGTGTGAGATGAGGATTATTTCAACTTGTGGAAGAAAACAAATGTTTTCACTTCACAAACATCAGAGGGATACCCTGGTAGCAAGCTCAACACAGCCAGGTTTTCTATGCATTAGCTGGCCGTGACTCAGACTCTGCGCAAAATGAGTGCCACCCGAGAGCGCTCTCGGTGCTGCTGTTTACTTCTAGCATGTTGGCCTCACAGTAGAGCTCAGAGACTTTCAGCTGGGTGCATTTAAACATTAAATGTTATTGTCGCATTTTAGATCAAAGCTAGTTTAATTAACGAGGGGAGAACACACGTGGACGGCTAGGCTCTGAAAGAGACAACAACAAGGTAAGGCCTTAAGCCGTTATAAAAGCAGGAGACAGAAGCACTGTCACAGACACTTTGCTGTCCTGAGGAACATCAGATTCAGCAACATTTCTCATGTTTGAAAGGCAAGCTCAAAACCCTTAATCACCGAGGCAACATATATTCCAACTTCCAACCATACACCAGCGGTTCTCTGTGGTGCCACCTTGACCCTTGAGAGTTTCGCTAGTGACTGTGTTAATGTAAGCTCTTTGTTCCGCTGTAGGAATTTATCCAAAGCTCAACATTTGTTCCACATGACCTTGCGCACCACAGTTTCAAAAGCACTGCCATAAAGCAGTTCCTAACCTTTGAGCTGTAATCTCGGCACTCTGGTGGATTTTGTTAGGATTTGTTTACGGTGCTTTTCGCGGTTTACCAGTCTTGTGAGTGTTTAGCAAAGTTTAACAATTATGTGGCGAGAGGGAGCAATCACAGCTATGATGGTTAGTTGCAAAAGGTGCATCCTGACACTGGGCACACACAGGTAACTCCTGCCCTTTTTTAAAGTTGCTTTTTTAGTGGCACAACTCACACAAAACTAGCATGATAGCAATTGTGCGAAGAATACAGGCACTGTCAGGAGTGGGATTCGAACCCAGGCCTCTATGAGAGACTGCGACCTAATCGCAGTGCCTTGGATTGCAGTGCCTTGGATCGCTCGGCCCCCAAAAGCCATCAAAGGTTCACAGGGGGCTGCTGCCATGGATCCTTAGAGAACTGATCACTTTCCAGTGTGTGGGGAGCCTAGATGGAACTAGATCCCCAACCTCCTGTAGAAGGCACAAACGTCATTCGATCTTATTGCATATGTTTTGTCCAACGCGCACATGCACGCATCAGTTCCAATAGTCAGCTCTGTTGTACAATTAATGTTGCAAAACTTTGACCTGATGGAGTCAGGATGGCCGAGCGGTCTAAGGCGCTGCGTTTAGGTCGCAGTCTCCCCTGGAGGCGTGGGTTCAAATCCCACTCCTGACAACAGTTGCCAAAACTGCCCCTTTGGGAAGTGCTTTTAAAAGAACCCCATGTACCAAAGAAATCCAATTCACGTGTCCAGCACAAGGTCTCGTTACAGTCAAGTGCCAAGCGAGGTGTGAATCTGTTGGGTGTTGCATTTCACCCTTTCAATACAGGCCCTGTCAGGAGTGGGATTCGAACCCAGGCCTCTATGAGACACTGCCACCTAAATGCAGCGCCTTGGAACACTCAGCCATCAAAAGCCGTCAAAGGTTCACAGGGGGCTGCTGCCATGGATCCTCAGAGAACTGATCACTTTCCAGTGTGTGGGGAGCCTAGAAGGAACTAGATCCCCAACCTCCTGTAGAAGGCACAAACGTCATTCGATCTTATTGCATATGTTTTGTCCAACGCGCACATGCACACGTCAGTTCCAATAGTCAGCTCTGTTGTACAATTAATGTTGCAAAATTTTGACCTGATGGAGTCAGGATGGCCGAGCGGTCTAAGGCGCTGCGTTCAGGTCGCAGTCTCCCCTGGAGGCGTGGGTTCAAATCCCACTCCTGACAACAGTTGCCAAAACGACACCTTTGGGAAGTGCTTTTAAAAGATCCCCATGTTCCAAAGAAATCCAATTGCAGTGTCCAGCTCAAGGTCTCATTACAGTCAAGTGCCAAGCCAGGTGTGAATCTGTTGGGTGTCGCATTTCACCCTCTCAATACAGGCACTGTCAGGAGTGGGATTTGAACCCAAGCCTCTATTAGAGACTGCGACCTAAACGCAGTGTCTTGGATCGCTCGGCCTTCAAAAGCCATCAAAGGTTCACAGGGGGCTGCTGCCATGGATCCTTAGAGAACTGATCACTTTCCAGTGTGTGGGGAGCCTAGATGGAACTAGATCCCCAACCTCCTGTAGAAGGCACAAACGTCATTCGATCTTATTGCATATGTTTTGTCCAACGCGCACATGCACGCGTCTGTTCCAATAGTCAGCTCTGTTGTACAATTAATGTTGCAAAATTTTGACCTGATGGAGTCAGGATGGCCGAGCGGTCTAAGGCGCTGCGTTCAGGTCGCAGTCTCCCCTGGAGGCGTGGGTTCAAATCCCACTCCTGACAACAGTTGCCAAAACGACACCTTTGGGAAGTGCTTTTAAAAGATCCCCATGTTCCAAAGAAAACCAATTGCAGTGTCCCGCTCAAGGTCTCGTTACAGTCAAGTGCCAAGCCAGGTGTGAATCTGTTGGGTGTTGCATTTCACCCTCTCAATACAGGCACTGTCAGGAGTGGGATTTGAACCCAGGCCCCTATGAGACACTGCCACCTAAATGCAGCGCCTTGGAACGCTCAGCCATCAAAAGCCATCAAAGGTTCACAGGGGGCTGCTGCCATGGATCCTTAGAGAACTGATCACTTTCCAGTGTGTGGGGAGCCTAGATGGAACTAGATCCCCAACCTCCTGTAGAAGGCACAAACGTCATTCGATCTTATTGCATATGTTTTGTCCAATGCGCACATGCACGCGTCGGTTCCAATAGTCAGCTCTGTTGTACAATTAATGTTGCAAAATTTTGACCTGATGGAGTCAGGATGGCCGAGCGGTCTAAGGCGCTGCGTTCAGGTCGCAGTCTCCCCTGGAGGCCTGGGTTCAAATCCCACTCCTGACAACAGTTGCCAAAACAACACCTTTGGGAAGTGCTTTTAGAAGATCCCCATGTTCCAAAGAAATCCAATTGCAGTGTCCAGCTCAAGGTCTCGTTACAGTCAAGTGTGATTCGGTTGGGTGTCGCATTTCACCCTCTCACAGCTCCTTAGTTGATGCAGCTTTGATCATTATGTGGTAGCAGGCAGCTAGTACAACTTCCATTTATCACTCGTTTTGTGGTTCCATACATGTGGTTCTGCTCAGAGCTGCTGAAAAAGAGTCAGGCCACAACCAGCAGGCCAAGTGCATTTTTCGTTTGTTTTCAAGGAACGAGTCCCCTGCGTTCAGTTGCACGCAATGGCGATAGCTGCTGTCAGGAGTGGGATTTGAACCCACGCCTCCAGAGGAGACTGCGACCTTAACGCAGCGCCTTAGACCGCTCGGCCATCCTGACACACCGACGCGTGGCCACGATCGTGTGTGCGGATCCAAAGAGCTTCTCGGGCCAGGGTTGGTCACTGTGTGCTGACCGATGGGTGCTATTCCTTATTTTTGGATCATTTTGATGGTGAAGTGTGAGATGAGGATTATTTCAACTTGTGGAAGAAAACAAATGTTTTCACTTCACAAACATCAGAGGGATACCCTGGTAGCAAGCTCAACACAGCCAGGTTTTCTTTGCATTAGCTGGCCGTGACTCAGACTCTGCGCAAAATGAGTGCCACCCGAGAGCGCTCTCGGTGCTGCTGTTTACTTCTAGCATGTTGGCCTCACAGTAGAGCTCAGAGACTTTCAGCTGGGTGCATTTAAACATTAAATGTTATTGTCCCATTTTAGATCAAAGCTAGTTTAATTAACGAGGGGAGAACACACGTGGACGGCTAGGCTCTGAAAGCGACAACAACAAGGTAAGGCCTCAAGCCGTTATAAAAGCAGGAGACAGAAGCACTGTCACAGACACTTTGCTGTCCTGAGGAACATCAGATTCAGCAACATTTCTCATGTTTGAAAGGCAAGCTCAAAACCCTTAATCACCGAGGCAACATATATTCCAACTTCCAACCATACACCAGCGGTTCTCTGTGGTGCCACCTTGACCCTTGAGAGTTTTGCTAGTGACTGTGTTAATGTAAGCTCTTTGTTCCGCTGTAGGAATTTATCCAAAGCTCAACATTTGTTCCACATGACCTTGCGCACCACAGTTTCAAAAGCACTGCCATAAAGCAGTTCCTAACCTTTGAGCTGTAATCTCGGCACTCTGGTGGATTTTGTTAGGATTTGCTTACGGTGCTTTTCGCGGTTTACCAGTCTTGTGAGTGTTTAGCAAAGTTTAACAATTATGTGGCGAGAGGGAGCAATCACAGCCATGATGGTTAGTTGCAAAAGGTGCATCCTGACACTCGGCACACACAGGTAACTCCTGCCCTTTTTTAAAGTTGCTTTTTTAGTGGCACAACTCACACAAAACTAGCATGATAGCAATTGTGCGAAGAATACAGGCACTGTCAGGAGTGGGATTCGAACCCAGGCCTCTATGAGAGACTGCGACCTAATCGCAGTGCCTTGGATTGCAGTGCCTTGGATCGCTCGGCCCCCAAAAGCCATCAAAGGTTCACAGGGGGCTGCTGCCATGGATCCTTAGAGAACTGATCACTTTCCAGTGTGTGGGGAGCCTAGAAGGAACTAGATCCCCAACCTCCTGTAGAAGGCACAAACGTCATTCGATCTTATTGCATATGTTTTGTCCAACGCGCACATGCACGCGTCTGTTCCAATAGTCAGCTCTGTTGTACAATTAATGTTGCAAAATTTTGACCTGATGGAGTCAGGATGGCCGAGCGGTCTAAGGCGCTGCGTTCAGGTCGCAGTCTCCCCTGGAGGCGTGGGTTCAAATCCCACTCCTGACAACAGTTGCCAAAACGACACTTTTGGGAAGTGCTTTTCAAAGATCCCCATGTTCCAAAGAAATCCAATTCCAGTGTCCAGCTCAAGGTCTCGTTACAGTCAAGTGCCAAGCGAGGTGTGAATCTGTTGGGTGTCGCAATTCACCCTCTCAATACAGGCACTGTCAGGAGTGGGATTTGAACCCAGGCCTCTATGAGAGACTGTGACCTAAACGCAGTGCCTTGGATCGTTCGGCCATCAAAGGTTCACAGGGGGCTGCTGCCATGGATCCTTAGAGAACTGATCACTTTCCAGTGTGTGGGGAGCCTAGAAGGAACTAGATCCCCAACCTCCTGTAGAAGGCACAAACGTCATTCGATCTTATTGCATATGTTTTGTCCAACGCGCACATGCACACGTCAGTTCCAATAGTCAGCTCTGTTGTACAATTAATGTTGCAAAATTTTGACCTGATGGAGTCAGGATGGCCGAGCGGTCTAAGGCGCTGCGTTCAGGTCGCAGTCTCCCCTGGAGGCGTGGGTTCAAATCCCACTCCTGACAACAGTTGCCAAAACGACACCATTGGGAAGTGCTTTTAGAAGATCCCCATGTTCCAAAGAAATCCAATTGCAGTGTCCAGCTCAAGGTCTCGTTACAGTCAAGTGCCAAGCCAGGTGTGATTCTGTTGGGTGTCGCATTTCACCCTCTCACAGCTCCTTAGTTGATGCAGCTTTGATCATTATGTGGTAGCAGGCAGCTAGTACAACTTCCATTTATCACTCGTTTTGCGGTTCCATACATGTGGTTCTGCTCAGAGCTGCTGAAAAAGAGTCAGGCCACAACCAGCAGGCCAAGTGCATTTTTCGTTTGTTTTCAAGGAACGAGTCCCCTGCGTTCAGTTGCACGCAATGGCGATAGCTGCTGTCAGGAGTGGGATTTGAACCCACACCTCCAGAGGAGACTGCGACCTTAACGCAGCGCCTTAGACCGCTCGGCCATCCTGACACACTGACGCGTGGCCACGATCGTGTGTGCGGATCCAAAGAGCTTCTCGGGCCAGGGTTGGTCACTGTGTGCTGACCGATGGGTGCTATTCCTTATTTTTGGATCATTTTGATGGTGAAGTGTGAGATGAGGATTATTTCAACTTGTGGAAGAAAACAAATGTTTTCACTTCACAAACATCAGAGGGATACCCTGGTAGCAAGCTCAACACAGCCAGGTTTTCTTTGCATTAGCTGGCCGTGACTCAGACTCTGCGCAAAATGAGTGCCACCCGAGAGCGCTCTCGGTGCTGCTGTTTACTTCTAGCATGTTGGCCTCACAGTAGAGCTCCAAGACTTTCAGCTGGGTGCATTTAAACATTAAATGTTATTGTCCCATTTTAGATCAAAGCTAGTTTAATTAACGAGGGGAGAACACACGTGGACGGCTAGGCTCTGAAAGCGACAACAACAAGGTAAGGCCGTAAGCCGTTATAAAAGCAGGAGACAGAAGCACTGTCACAGACACTTTGCTGTCCTGAGGAACATCAGATTCAGCAACATTTCTCATGTTTGAAAGGCAAGCTCAAAACCCTTAATCACCGAGGCAACATATATTCCAACTTCCAACCATACACCAGCGGTTCTCTGTGGTGCCACCTTGACCCTTGAGAGTTTCGCTAGTGACTGTGTTAATGTAAGTTCTTTGTTCCGCTGTAGGAATTTATCCAAAGCTCAACATTTGTTCCACATGACCTTGCGCGCCACAGTTTGAAAAGCACTGCCATAAAGCAGTTCCTAACCTTTGAGCTGTAATCTCGGCACTCTGCTGGATTTTGTTAGGATTTGTTTACGCTGCTTTTCGCGGTTCACCAGTCTCGTGAGTGTTTAGCAAAGTTTAACGATTATGTGGCGAGAGGGAGCAATCACAGCTATGATGGTTAGTTGCAAAAGGTGCATCCTGACACTGGGCACACACAGGTAACTCCTGCCCTTTTTTAAAGTTGTGTTTTTAGTGGCACAACTCACACAAAGCTAGCATTATAGCAATTGTGCGAAGAATACAGGCACTGTCAGGAGTGGGATTCGAACCCAGGTCTCTATGAGAGACTGTGACCTAAACGCAGTGCCTTGGATCGCAGTGCCTTGGATCGCTCAGCCATCAAAAGCCATCAAAGGTTCACAGGGGGCTGCTGCCATGGATCCTTAGAGAACTGATCACTTTCCAGTGTGTGGGGAGCCTAGATGGAACTAGATCCCCAACCTCCTGTAGAAGGCACAAACGTCATTCGATCTTATTGCATATGTTTTGTCCAACGCGCACATGCACGCATCAGTTCCAATAGTCAGCTCTGTTGTACAATTAATGTTGCAAAACTTTGACCTGATGGAGTCAGGATGGCCGAGCGGTCTAAGGCGCTGCGTTTAGGTCGCAGTCTCCCCTGGAGGCGTGGGTTCAAATCCCACTCCTGACAACAGTTGCCAAAACTGCCCCTTTGGGAAGTGCTTTTAAAAGAACCCCATGTACCAAAGAAATCCAATTCACGTGTCCAGCACAAGGTCTCGTTACAGTCAAGTGCCAAGCGAGGTGTGAATCTGTTGGGTGTTGCATTTCACCCTTTCAATACAGGCCCTGTCAGGAGTGGGATTTGAACCCAGGCCTCTATGAGACACTGCCACCTAAATGCAGCGCCTTGGAACACTCAGCCATCAAAAGCCGTCAAAGGTTCACAGGGGGCTGCTGCCATGGATCCTCAGAGAACTGATCACTTTCCAGTGTGTGGGGAGCCTAGAAGGAACTAGATCCCCAACCTCCTGTAGAAGGCACAAACGTCATTCGATCTTATTGCATATGTTTTGTCCAACGCGCACATGCACACGTCAGTTCCAATAGTCAGCTCTGTTGTACAATTAATGTTGCAAAATTTTGACCTGATGGAGTCAGGATGGCCGAGCGGTCTAAGGCGCTGCGTTCAGGTCGCAGTCTCCCCTGGAGGCGTGGGTTCAAATCCCACTCCTGACAACAGTTGCCAAAACGACACCTTTGGGAAGTGCTTTTAAAAGATCCCCATGTTCCAAAGAAATCCAATTGCAGTGTCCAGCTCAAGGTCTCATTACAGTCAAGTGCCAAGCCAGGTGTGAATCTGTTGGGTGTCGCATTTCACCCTCTCAATACAGGCACTGTCAGGAGTGGGATTTGAACCCAAGCCTCTATGAGAGACTGCGACCTAAACGCAGTGTCTTGGATCGCTCGGCCTTCAAAAGCCATCAAAGGTTCACAGGGGGCTGCTGCCATGGATCCTTAGAGAACTGATCACTTTCCAGTGTGTGGGGAGCCTAGATGGAACTAGATCCCCAACCTCCTGTAGAAGGCACAAACGTCATTCGATCTTATTGCATATGTTTTGTCCAACGCGCACATGCACGCGTCTGTTCCAATAGTCAGCTCTGTTGTACAATTAATGTTGCAAAATTTTGACCTGATGGAGTCAGGATGGCCGAGCGGTCTAAGGCGCTGCGTTCAGGTCGCAGTCTCCCCTGGAGGCGTGGGTTCAAATCCCACTCCTGACAACAGTTGCCAAAACGACACCTTTGGGAAGTGCTTTTAAAAGATCCCCATGTTCCAAAGAAAACCAATTGCAGTGTCCAGCTCAAGGTCTCGTTACAGTCAAGTGCCAAGCCAGGTGTGAATCTGTTGGGTGTTGCATTTCACCCTCTCAATACAGGCACTGTCAGGAGTGGGATTTGAACCCAGGCCCCCTATGAGACACTGCCACCTAAATGCAGCGCCTTGGAACGCTCAGCCATCAAAAGCCATCAAAGGTTCACAGGGGGCTGCTGTCATGGATCCTTAGAGAACTGATCACTTTCCAGTGTGTGGGGAGCCTAGATGGAACTAGATCCCCAACCTCCTGTAGAAGGCACAAACGTCATTCGATCTTATTGCATATGTTTTGTCCAATGCGCACATGCACGCGTCGGTTCCAATAGTCAGCTCTGTTGTACAATTAATGTTGCAAAATTTTGACCTGATGGAGTCAGGATGGCCGAGCGGTCTAAGGCGCTGCGTTCAGGTCGCAGTCTCCCCTGGAGGCCTGGGTTCAAATCCCACTCCTGACAACAGTTGCCAAAACAACACCTTTGGGAAGTGCTTTTAGAAGATCCCCATGTTCCAAAGAAATCCAATTGCAGTGTCCAGCTCAAGGTCTCGTTACAGTCAAGTGTGATTCGGTTGGGTGTCGCATTTCACCCTCTCACAGCTCCTTAGTTGATGCAGCTTTGATCATTATGTGGTAGCAGGCAGCTAGTACGACTTCCATTTATCACTCGTTTTGCGGTTCCATACATGTGGTTCTGCTCAGAGCTGCTGAAAAAGAGTCAGGCCACAACCAGCAGGCCAAGTGCATTTTTCGTTTGTTTTCAAGGAACGAGTCCCCTGCGTTCAGTTGCACGCAATGGCGATAGCTGCTGTCAGGAGTGGGATTTGAACCCACGCCTCCAGAGGAGACTGCGACCTTAACGCAGCGCCTTAGACCGCTCGGCCATCCTGACACACCGACGCGTGGCCACGATCGTGTGTGCGGATCCAAAGAGCTTCTCGGGCCAGGGTTGGTCACTGTGTGCTGACCGATGGGTGCTATTCCTTATTTTTGGATCATTTTGATGGTGAAGTGTGAGATGAGGATTATTTCAACTTGTGGAAGAAAACAAATGTTTTCACTTCACAAACATCAGAGGGATACCCTGGTAGCAAGCTCAACACAGCCAGGTTTTCTTTGCATTAGCTGGCCGTGACTCAGACTCTGCGCAAAATGAGTGCCACCCGAGAGCGCTCTCGGTGCTGCTGTTTACTTCTAGCATGTTGGCCTCACAGTAGAGCTCAGAGACTTTCAGCTGGGTGCATTTAAACATTAAATGTTATTGTCCCATTTTAGATCAAAGCTAGTTTAATTAACGAGGGGAGAACACACGTGGACGGCTAGGCTCTGAAAGAGACAACAACAAGGTAAGGCCTTAAGCCGTTATAAAAGCAGGAGACAGAAGCACTGTCACAGACACTTTGCTGTCCTGAGGAACATCAGATTCAGCAACATTTCTCATGTTTGAAAGGCAAGCTCAAAACCCTTAATCACCGAGGCAACATATATTCCAACTTCCAACCATACACCAGCGGTTCTCTGTGGTGCCACCTTGACCCTTGAGAGTTTTTCTAGTGACTGTGTTAATGTAAGCTCTTTGTTCCGCTGTAGGAATTTATCCAAAGCTCAACATTTGTTCCACATGACCTTGCGCACCACAGTTTCAAAAGCACTGCCATAAAGCAGTTCCTAACCTTTGAGCTGTAATCTCGGCACTCTGGTGGATTTTGTTAGGATTTGCTTACGGTGCTTTTCGCGGTTTACCAGTCTTGTGAGTGTTTAGCAAAGTTTAACAATTATGTGGCGAGAGGGAGCAATCACAGCTATGATGGTTAGTTGCAAAAGGTGCATCCTGACACTCGGCACACACAGGTAACTCCTGCCCTTTTTTAAAGTTGCTTTTTTAGTGGCACAACTCACACAAAACTAGCATGATAGCAATTGTGCGAAGAATACAGGCACTGTCAGGAGTGGGATTCGAACCCAGGCCTCTATGAGAGACTGCGACCTAATCGCAGTGCCTTGGATTGCAGTGCCTTGGATCGCTCGGCCCCCAAAAGCCATCAAAGGTTCACAGGGGGCTGCTGCCATGGATCCTTAGAGAACTGATCACTTTCCAGTGTGTGGGGAGCCTAGAAGGAACTAGATCCCCAACCTCCTGTAGAAGGCACAAACGTCATTCGATCTTATTGCATATGTTTTGTCCTACGCGCACATGCACGCGTCTGTTCCAATAGTCAGCTCTGTTGTACAATTAATGTTGCAAAATTTTGACCTGATGGAGTCAGGATGGCCGAGCGGTCTAAGGCGCTGCGTTCAGGTCGCAGTCTCCCCTGGAGGCGTGGGTTCAAATCCCACTCCTGACAACAGTTGCCAAAACGACACTTTTGGGAAGTGCTTTTAAAAGATCCCCATGTTCCAAAGAAAACCAATTCCAGTGTCCAGCTCAGGGTCTCGTTACAGTCAAGTGCCAAGCGAGGTGTGAATCTGTTGGGTGTCGCATTTCACCCTCTCAATACAGGCACTGTCAGGAGTGGGATTTGAACCCAGGCCTCTATGAGACACTGCCACCTAAATGCAGCACCTTGGAACGCTCAGCCATCAAAAGCCATCAAAGGTTCACAGGGGGCTGCTGCCATGGATCCTTAGAGAACTGATCACTTTCCAGTGTGTGGGGAGCCTAGATGGAACTAGATCCCCAACCTCCTGTAGAAGGCACAAACGTCATTCGATCTTATTGCATATGTTTTGTCCAACGCGCACATGCACGCGTCAGTTCCAATAGTCAGCTCTGTTGTACAATTAATGTTGCAAAATTTTGACCTGATGGAGTCAGGATGGCCGAGCGGTCTAAGGCGCTGCGTTCAGGTCGCAGTCTCCCCTGGAGGCGTGGGTTCAAATCCCACTCCTGACAACAGTTGCCAAAACAACACCTTTGGGAAGTGCTTTTAAAAGATCCCCATGTTCCAAAGAAAACCAATTGCAGTGTCCAGCTCAAGGTCTTGTTACAGTCAAGTGCCAAGCCAGGTGTGAATCTGTTGGGTGTCGCATTTCACCCTCTCAATACAGGCACTGTCAGGAGTGGGATTTGAACCCAGGCCTCTATGAGAGACTGCGACCTAAATGCAGTGCCTTGGATCGCAGTGCCTTGGATCGTTCGGCCATCAAAGGTTCACAGGGGGCTGCTGCCATGGATCCTTAGAGAACTGATCACTTTCCAGTGTGTGGGGAGCCTAGAAGGAACTAGATCCCCAACCTCCTGTAGAAGGCACAAACGTCATTCGATCTTATTGCATATGTTTTGTCCAACGCGCACATGCACACGTCAGTTCCAATAGTCAGCTCTGTTGTACAATTAATGTTGCAAAATTTTGACCTGATGGAGTCAGGATGGCCGAGCGGTCTAAGGCGCTGCGTTCAGGTCGCAGTCTCCCCTGGAGGCCTGGGTTCAAATCCCACTCCTGACAACAGTTGCCAAAACGACACCATTGGGAAGTGCTTTTAGAAGATCCCCATGTTCCAAAGAAATCCAATTGCAGTGTCCAGCTCAAGGTCTCGTTACAGTCAAGTGCCAAGCCAGGTGTGATTCTGTTGGGTGTCGCATTTCACCCTCTCACAGCTCCTTAGTTGATGCAGCTTTGATCATTATGTGGTAGCAGGCAGCTAGTACAACTTCCATTTATCACTCGTTTTGCGGTTCCATACATGTGGTTCTGCTCAGAGCTGCTGAAAAAGAGTCAGGCCACAACCAGCAGGCCAAGTGCATTTTTCGTTTGTTTTCAAGGAATGAGTCCCCTGCGTTCAGTTGCACGCAATGGCGATAGCTGCTGTCAGGAGTGGGATTTGAACCCACGCCTCCAGAGGAGACTGCGACCTTAACGCAGCGCCTTAGACCGCTCGGCCATCCTGACACACCGACGCGTGGCCACGATCGTGTGTGCGGATCCAAAGAGCTTCTCGGGCCAGGGTTGGTCACTGTGTGCTGACCGATAGGTGCTATTCCTTATTTTTGGATCATTTTGATGGTGAAGTGTGAGATGAGGATTATTTCAACATGTGGAAGAAAACAAATGTTTTCACTTCACAAACATCAGAGGGATACCCTGGTAGCAAGCTCAACACAGCCAGGTTTTCTTTGCATTAGCTGGCCGTGACTCAGACTCTGCGCAAAATGAGTGCCACCCGAGAGCGCTCTCGGTGCTGCTGTTTACTTCTAGCATGTTGGCCTCACAGTAGAGCTCAGAGACTTTCAGCTGGGTGCATTTAAACATTAAATGTTATTGTCCCATTTTAGATCAAAGCTAGTTTAATTAACGAGGGGAGAACACACGTGGACGGCTAGGCTCTGAAAGCGACAACAACAAGGTAAGGCCTTAAGCCGTTATAAAAGCAGGAGACAGAAGCACTGTCACAGACACTTTGCTGTCCTGAGGAACATCAGATTCAGCAACATTTCTCATGTTTGAAAGGCAAGCTCAAAACCCTTAATCACCGAGGCAACATATATTCCAACTTCCAACCATACACCAGCGGTTCTCTGTGGTGCCACCTTGACCCTTGAGAGTTTCGCTAGTGACTGTGTTAATGTAAGCTCTTTGTTCCGCTGTAGGAATTTATCCAAAGCTCAACATTTGTTCCACATGACCTTGCGCACCACAGTTTCAAAAGCACTGCCATAAAGCAGTTCCTAACCTTTGAGCTGTAATCTCAGCACTCTGGTGGATTTTGTTAGGATTTGTTTACGGTGCTTTTCGCGGTTTACCAGTCTTGTGAGTGTTTAGCAAAGTTTAACAATTATGTGGCGAGAGGGAGCAATCACAGCTATGATGGTTAGTTGCAAAAGGTGCATCCTGACACTCGACACACACAGGTAACTCCTGCCCTTTTTTAAAGTTGCTTTTTTAGTGGCACAACTCACACAAAACTAGCATGATAGCAATTGTGCGAAGAATACAGGCACTGTCAGGAGTGGGATTCGAACCCAGGCCTCTATGAGAGACTGCGACCTAATCGCAGTGCCTTGGATTGCAGTGCCTTGGATCCCTCGGCCCCCAAAAGCCATCAAAGGTTCACAGGGGGCTGCTGCCATGGATCCTTAGAGAACTGATCACTTTCCAGTGTGTGGGGAGCCTAGATGGAACTAGATCCCCAACCTCCTGTAGAAGGCACAAACGTCATTCGATCTTATTGCATATGTTTTGTCCAACGCGCACATGCACGCATCAGTTCCAATAGTCAGCTCTGTTGTACAATTAATGTTGCAAAACTTTGACCTGATGGAGTCAGGATGGCCGAGCGGTCTAAGGCGCTGCGTTTAGGTCGCAGTCTCCCCTGGAGGCGTGGGTTCAAATCCCACTCCTGACAACAGTTGCCAAAACTGCCCCTTTGGGAAGTGCTTTTAAAAGAACCCCATGTACCAAAGAAATCCAATTGCAGTGTCCAGCTCAAGGTCTCGTTACAGTCAAGTGCCAAGCCAGGTGTGATTCTGTTGGGTGTCACATTTCACCCTCTCACAGCTCCTTAGTTGATGCAGCTTTGATCATTATGTGGTAGCAGGCAGCTAGTACAACTTCCATTTATCACTCGTTTTGCGGTTCCATACATGTGGTTCTGCTCAGAGCTGCTGAAAAAGAGTCAGGCCACAACCAGCAGGCCAAGTGCATTTTTCGTTTGTTTTCAAGGAACGAGTCCCCTGCGTTCAGTTGCACGCAATGGCGAAAGCTGCTGTCAGGAGTGGGATTTGAACCCACGCCTCCAGAGGAGACTGCGACCTTAACGCAGCGCCTTAGACCGCTCGGCCATCCTGACACACCGACGCATGGCCACGATCGTGTGTGCGGATCCAAAGAGCTTCTCGGGCCAGGGTTGGTCACTGTGTGCTGACCGATGGGTGCTATTCCTTATTTTTGGATCATTTTGATGGTGAAGTGTGAGATGAGGATTATTTCAACTTGTGGAAGAAAACAAATGTTTTCACTTCACAAACATCAGAGGGATACCCTGGTAGCAAGCTCAACACAGCCAGGTTTTCTTTGCATTAGCTGGCCGTGACTCAGACTCTGCGCAAAATGAGTGCCACCCGAGAGCGCTCTCGGTGCTGCTGTTTACTTCTAGCATGTTGGCCTCACAGTAGAGCTCAGAGACTTTCAGCTGGGTGCATTTAAACATTAAATGTTATTGTCCCATTTTAGATCAAAGCTAGTTTAATTAACGGGGGGAGAACACACGTGGACGGCTAGGCTCTGAAAGCGACAACAACAAGGTAAGGCCTTAAGCCGTTATAAAAGCAGGAGACAGAAGCACTGTCACAGACACTTTGCTGTCCTGAGGAACATCAGATTCAGCAACATTTCTCATGTTTGAAAGGCAAGCTCAAAACCCTTAATCACCGAGGCAACATATATTCCAACTTCCAACCATACACCAGCGGTTCTCTGTGGTGCCACCTTGACCCTTGAGAGTTTCGCTAGTGACTGTGTTAATGTAAGTTCTTTGTTCCGCTGTAGGAATTTATCCAAAGCTCAACATTTGTTCCACATGACCTTGCGCGCCACAGTTTGAAAAGCACTGCCATGAAGCAGTTCCTAACCTTTGAGCTGTAATCTCGGCACTCTGCTGGATTTTGTTAGGATTTGTTTACGCTGCTTTTCGCGGTTCACCAGTCTCGTGAGTGTTTAGCAAAGTTTAACGATTATGTGGCGAGAGGGAGCAATCACAGCTATGATGGTTAGTTGCAAAAGGTGCATCCTGACACTGGGCACACACAGGTAACTCCTGCCCTTTTTTAAAGTTGCGTTTTTAGTGGCACAACTCACACAAAGCTAGCATGATAGCAATTGTGCGAAGAATACAGGCACTGTCAGGAGTGGGATTCGAACCCAGGCCTCTATGAGAGACTGTGACCTAAACGCAGTGCCTTGGATCGCAGTGCCTTGGATCGCAGTGCCTTGGATCGCAGTGCCTTGGATCGCAGTGCCTTGGATCGCTCGGCCATCAAAAGCCATCAAAGGTACACAGGGGGCTGCTGCCATGGATCCTTAGAGAACTGATCACTTTCCAGTGTGTGGGGAGCCTAGAAGGAACTAGATCCCCAACCTCCTGTAGAAGGCACAAACGTCATTCGATCTTATTACATATGTTTTGTCCGACGCGCACATGCACGCGTCAGTTCCAATAGTCAGCTCTGTTGTACAATTAATGTTGCAAAATTTTGACCTGATGGAGTCAGGATGGTCGAGCGGTCTAAGGCGCTGCGTTCAGGTCGCAGTCTCCCCTGGAGGCGTGGGTTCAAATCCCACTCCTGACAACAGTTGCCAAAACGACACCTTTGGGAAGTGCTTTTAAAAGATCCCCATGTTCCAAAGAAATCCAATTGCAGTGTCCAGCTCAAGGTCTCGTTACAGTCAAGTGCCAAGCCAGGTGTGAATCTGTTGGGTGTCGCATTTCACCCTCTCAATACAGGCACTGTCAGGAGTGGGATTTGAACCCAGGCCTCTATGAGACACTGCGACCTAAATGCAGCGCCTTGGAACGCTCAGCCATCAAAAGCCATCAAAGGTTTACAGGGGGCTGCTGCCATGGATCCTTAGAGAACTGATCACTTTCCAGTGTGTGGGGAGCCTAGAAGGAACTAGATCCCCAACCTCCTGTAGAAGGCACAAACGTCATTCGATCTTATTGCATATGTTTTGTCCAACGCGCACATGCACGCGTCTGTTCCAATAGTCAGCTCTGTTGTACAATTAATGTTGCAAAATTTTGACCTGATGGAGTCAGGATGGCTGAGCGGTCTAAGGCGCTGCGTTCAGGTCGCAGTCTCCCCTGGAGGCGTGGGTTCAAATCCCACTCCTGACAACAGTTGCCAAAACGACACCTTTGGGAAGTGCTTTTAAAAGATCCCCATGTTCCAAAGAAAACCAATTCCAGTGTCCCGCTCAAGGTCTCGTTACAGTCAAGTGCCAAGCGAGGTGTGAATCTGTTGGGTGTCGCATTTCACCCTCTCAATACAGGCACTGTCAGGAGTGGGATTTGAACCCAGGCCCCTATGAGACACTGCCACCTAAATGCAGCACCTTGGAATGCTCAGCCATCAAAAGCCATCAAAGGTTCACGGGGGGCTGCTGCCATGGATCCTTAGAGAACTGATCACTTTCCAGTGTGTGGGGAGCCTAGAAGGAACTAGA
Source organism: Archocentrus centrarchus (assembly GCF_007364275.1). NCBI lineage: Eukaryota > Metazoa > Chordata > Actinopteri > Cichliformes > Cichlidae > Archocentrus > Archocentrus centrarchus. Next base: position 13,170,925 of record NC_044364.1, on the reverse strand, counting down.
TCCCCAACCTCCTGTAGAAGGCACAAACGTCATTCGATCTTATTGCATATGTTTTGTCCAACGCGCACATGCACGCGTCAGTTCCAATAGTCAGCTCTGTTGTACAATTAATGTTGCAAAATTTTGACCTGATGGAGTCAGGATGGCCGAGCGGTCTAAGGCGCTGCGTTCAGGTCGCAGTCTCCCCTGGAGGCGTGGGTTCAAATCCCACTCCTGACAACAGTTGCCAAAACGACACCATTGGGAAGTGCTTTTAGATGAGCCCCATGTTCCAAAGAAATCCAATTGCAGTGTCCAGCTCAAGGTCTCATTACAGTCAAGTGTGATTCGGTTGGGTGTCGCATTTCACCCTCTCACAGCTCCTTAGTTGATGCAGCTTTGATCATTATGTGGTAGCAGGCAGCTAGTACAAGTTCCATTTATCACTCGTTTTGCGGTTCCATACATGTGGTTCTGCTCAGAGCTGCTGAAAAAGAGTCAGGCCACAACCAGCAGGCCAAGTGCATTTTTCGTTTGTTTTCAAGGAACGAGTCCCCTGCGTTCAGTTGCACGCAAAGGCGACAGCTGCTGTCAGGAGTGGGATTTGAACCCACGCCTCCAGAGGAGACTGCGACCTTAACGCAGCGCCTTAGACCGCTCGGCCATCCTGACACACCGACGCGTGGCCACGATCGTGTGTGCGGATCCAAAGAGCTTCTCGGGCCAGGGTTGGTCACTGTGTGCTGACCGATGGGTGCTATTCCTTATTTTTGGATCATTTTGATGGTGAAGTGTGAGATGAGGATTATTTCAACTTGTGGAAGAAAACAAATGTTTTCACTTCACAAACATCAGAGGGATACCCTGGTAGCAAGCTCAACACAGCCAGGTTTTCTTTGCATTAGCTGGCCGTGACTCAGACTCTGCGCAAAATGAGTGCCACCCGAGAGCGCTCTCGGTGCTGCTGTTTACTTCTAGCATGTTGGCCTCACAGTAGAGCTCAGAGACTTTCAGCTGGGTGCATTTAAACATTAAATGTTATTGTCCCATTTTAGATCAAAGCTAGTTTAATTAACGAGGGGAGAACACACGTGGACGGCTAGGCTCTGAAAGAGACAACAACAAGGTAAGGCCTTAAGCCGTTATAAAAGCAGGAGACAGAAGCACTGTCACAGACACTTTGCTGTCCTGAGGAACATCAGATTCAGCAACATTTCTCATGTTTGAAAGGCAAGCTCAAAACCCCTAATCACCGAGGCAACATATATTCCAACTTCCAACCATACACCAGCGGTTCTCTGTGGTGCCACCTTGACCCTTGAGAGTTTTGCTAGTGACTGTGTTAATGTAAGCTCTTTGTTCCGCTGTAGGAATTTATCCAAAGCTCAACATTTGTTCCACATGACCTTGCGCACCACAGTTTCAAAAGCACTGCCATAAAGCAGTTCCTAACCTTTGAGCTGTAATCTCGGCACTCTGGTGGATTTTGTTAGGATTTGTTTACGGTGCTTTTCGCGGTTTACCAGTCTTGTGAGTGTTTAGCAAAGTTTAACAATTATGTGGCGAGAGGGAGCAATCACAGCTATGATGGTTAGTTGCAAAAGGTGCATCCTGACACTGGGCACACACAGGTAACTCCTGCCCTTTTTTAAAGTTGCTTTTTTAGTGGCACAACTCACACAAAACTAGCATGATAGCAATTGTGCGAAGAATACAGGCACTGTCAGGAGTGGGATTCGAACCCAGGCCTCTATGAGAGACTGCGACCTAATCGCAGTGCCTTGGATTGCAGTGCCTTGGATCGCTCGGCCCCCAAAAGCCATCAAAGGTACACAGGGGGCTGCTGCCATGGATCCTTAGAGAACTGATCACTTTCCAGTGTGTGGGGAGCCTAGATGGAACTAGATCCCCAACCTCCTGTAGAAGGCACAAACGTCATTCGATCTTATTGCATATGTTTTGTCCAACGCGCACATGCACGCATCAGTTCCAATAGTCAGCTCTGTTGTACAATTAATGTTGCAAAACTTTGACCTGATGGAGTCAGGATGGCCGAGCGGTCTAAGGCGCTGCGTTTAGGTCGCAGTCTCCCCTGGAGGCGTGGGTTCAAATCCCACTCCTGACAACAGTTGCCAAAACTGCCCCTTTGGGAAGTGCTTTTAAAAGAACCCCATGTACCAAAGAAATCCAATTCACGTGTCCAGCACAAGGTCTCGTTACAGTCAAGTGCCAAGCGAGGTGTGAATCTGTTGGGTGTTGCATTTCACCCTTTCAATACAGGCCCTGTCAGGAGTGGGATTTGAACCCAGGCCTCTATGAGACACTGCCACCTAAATGCAGCGCCTTGGAACGCTCAGCCATCAAAAGCCGTCAAAGGTTCACAGGGGGCTGCTGCCATGGATCCTCAGAGAACTGATCACTTTCCAGTGTGTGGGGAGCCTAGAAGGAACTAGATCCCCAACCTCCTGTAGAAGGCACAAACGTCATTCGATCTTATTGCATATGTTTTGTCCAACGCGCACATGCACACGTCAGTTCCAATAGTCAGCTCTGTTGTACAATTAATGTTGCAAAATTTTGACCTGATGGAGTCAGGATGGCCGAGCGGTCTAAGGCGCTGCGTTCAGGTCGCAGTCTCCCCTGGAGGCGTGGGTTCAAATCCCACTCCTGACAACAGTTGCCAAAACGACACCTTTGGGAAGTGCTTTTAAAAGATCCCCATGTTCCAAAGAAATCCAATTGCAGTGTCCAGCTCAAGGTCTCATTACAGTCAAGTGCCAAGCGAGGTGTGAATCTGTTGGGTGTCGCATTTCACCCTCTCAATACAGGCACTGTCAGGAGTGGGATTTGAACCCAAGCCTCTATTAGAGACTGCGACCTAAACGCAGTGTCTTGGATCGCTCGGCCTTCAAAAGCCATCAAAGGTTCACAGGGGGCTGCTGCCATGGATCCTTAGAGAACTGATCACTTTCCAGTGTGTGGGGAGCCTAGAAGGAACTAGATCCCCAACCTCCTGTAGAAGGCACAAACGTCATTCGATCTTATTGCATATGTTTTGTCCAACGCGCACATGCACGCGTCTGTTCCAATAGTCAGCTCTGTTGTACAATTAATGTTGCAAAATTTTGACCTGATGGAGTCAGGATGGCTGAGCGGTCTAAGGCGCTGCGTTCAGGTCGCAGTCTCCCCTGGAGGCGTGGGTTCAAATCCCACTCCTGACAACAGTTGCCAAAACGACACCTTTGGGAAGTGCTTTTAAAAGATCCCCATGTTCCAAAGAAAACCAATTCCAGTGTCCCGCTCAAGGTCTCGTTACAGTCAAGTGCCAAGCGAGGTGTGAATCTGTTGGGTGTCGCATTTCACCCTCTCAATACAGGCACTGTCAGGAGTGGGATTTGAACCCAGGCCCCTATGAGACACTGCCACCTAAATGCAGCACCTTGGAATGCTCAGCCATCAAAAGCCATCAAAGGTTCACGGGGGGCTGCTGCCATGGATCCTTAGAGAACTGATCACTTTCCAGTGTGTGGGGAGCCTAGAAGGAACTAGATCCCCAACCTCCTGTAGAAGGCACAAACGTCATTCGATCTTATTGCATATGTTTTGTCCAACGCGCACATGCACGCGTCAGTTCCAATAGTCAGCTCTGTTGTACAATTAATGTTGCAAAATTTTGACCTGATGGAGTCAGGATGGCCGAGCGGTCTAAGGCGCTGCGTTCAGGTCGCAGTCTCCCCTGGAGGCGTGGGTTCAAATCCCACTCCTGACAACAGTTGCCAAAACGACACCATTGGGAAGTGCTTTTAGAAGATCCCCATGTTCCAAAGAAATCCAATTGCAGTGTCCAGCTCAAGGTCTCATTACAGTCAAGTGTGATTCGGTTGGGTGTCGCATTTCACCCTCTCACAGCTCCTTAGTTGATGCAGCTTTGATCATTATGTGGTAGCAGGCAGCTAGTACAACTTCCATTTATCACTCGTTTTGTGGTTCCATACATGTGGTTCTGCTCAGAGCTGCTGAAAAAGAGTCAGGCCACAACCAGCAGGCCAAGTGCATTTTTCGTTTGTTTTCAAGGAACGAGTCCCCTGCGTCCAGTTGCACGCAATGGCGATAGCTGCTGTCAGGAGTGGGATTTGAACCCACGCCTCCAGAGGAGACTGCGACCTTAACGCAGCGCCTTAGACCACTCGGCAATCCTGACACACCGACGCGTGGCCACGATCGTGTGTGCGGATGCAAAGAGCTTCTCGGGCCAGGGTTGGTCACTGTGTGCTGACCGATGGGTGCTATTCCTTATTTTTGGATCATTTTGATGGTGAAGTGTGAGATGAGGATTATTTCAACTTGTGGAAGAAAACAAATGTTTTCACTTCACAAACATCAGAGGGATACCCTGGTAGCAAGCTCAACACAGCCAGGTTTTCTTTGCATTAGCTGGCCGTGACTCAGACTCTGCGCAAAATGAGTGCCACCCGAGAGCGCTCTCGGTGCTGCTGTTTACTTCTAGCATGTTGGCCTCACAGTAGAGCTCAGAGACTTTCAGCTGGGTGCATTTAAACATTAAATGTTATTGTCGCATTTTAGATCAAAGCTAGTTTAATTAACGAGGGGAGAACACACGTGGACGGCTAGGCTCTGAAAGAGACAACAACAAGGTAAGGCCTTAAGCCGTTATAAAAGCAGGAGACAGAAGCACTGTCACAGACACTTTGCTGTCCTGAGGAACATCAGATTCAGCAACATTTCTCATGTTTGAAAGGCAAGCTCAAAACCCTTAATCACCGAGGCAACATATATTCCAACTTCCAACCATACACCAGCGGTTCTCTGTGGTGCCACCTTGACCCTTGAGAGTTTCGCTAGTGACTGTGTTAATGTAAGCTCTTTGTTCCGCTGTAGGAATTTATCCAAAGCTCAACATTTGTTCCACATGACCTTGCGCACCACAGTTTCAAAAGCACTGCCATAAAGCAGTTCCTAACCTTTGAGCTGTAATCTCGGCACTCTGGTGGATTTTGTTAGGATTTGTTTACGGTGCTTTTCGCGGTTTACCAGTCTTGTGAGTGTTTAGCAAAGTTTAACAATTATGTGGCGAGAGGGAGCAATCACAGCTATGATGGTTAGTTGCAAAAGGCGCATCCTGACACTGGGCACACACAGGTAACTCCTGCCCTTTTTTAAAGTTGCTTTTTTAGTGGCACAACTCACACAAAACTAGCATGATAGCAATTGTGCGAAGAATACAGGCACTGTCAGGAGTGGGATTCGAACCCAGGCCTCTATGAGAGACTGCGACCTAATCGCAGTGCCTTGGATTGCAGTGCCTTGGATCGCTCGGCCCCCAAAAGCCATCAAAGGTTCACAGGGGGCTGCTGCCATGGATCCTTAGAGAACTGATCACTTTCCAGTGTGTGGGGAGCCTAGATGGAACTAGATCCCCAACCTCCTGTAGAAGGCACAAACGTCATTCGATCTTATTGCATATGTTTTGTCCAACGCGCACATGCACGCATCAGTTCCAATAGTCAGCTCTGTTGTACAATTAATGTTGCAAAACTTTGACCTGATGGAGTCAGGATGGCCGAGCGGTCTAAGGCGCTGCGTTTAGGTCGCAGTCTCCCCTGGAGGCGTGGGTTCAAATCCCACTCCTGACAACAGTTGCCAAAACTGCCCCTTTGGGAAGTGCTTTTAAAAGAACCCCATGTACCAAAGAAATCCAATTCAAGTGTCCAGCACAAGGTCTCGTTACAGTCAAGTGCCAAGCGAGGTGTGAATCTGTTGGGTGTTGCATTTCACCCTTTCAATACAGGCCCTGTCAGGAGTGGGATTTGAACCCAGGCCTCTATGAGACACTGCCACCTAAATGCAGCGCCTTGGAACGCTCAGCCATCAAAAGCCGTCAAAGGTTCACAGGGGGCTGCTGCCATGGATCCTCAGAGAACTGATCACTTTCCAGTGTGTGGGGAGCCTAGAAGGAACTAGATCCCCAACCTCCTGTAGAAGGCACAAACGTCATTCGATCTTATTGCATATGTTTTGTCCAACGCGCACATGCACACGTCAGTTCCAATAGTCAGCTCTGTTGTACAATTAATGTTGCAAAATTTTGACCTGATGGAGTCAGGATGGCCGAGCGGTCTAAGGCGCTGCGTTCAGGTCGCAGTCTCCCCTGGAGGCGTGGGTTCAAATCCCACTCCTGACAACAGTTGCCAAAACGACACCTTTGGGAAGTGCTTTTAAAAGATCCCCATGTTCCAAAGAAATCCAATTGCAGTGTCCAGCTCAAGGTCTCATTACAGTCAAGTGCCAAGCGAGGTGTGAATCTGTTGGGTGTCGCATTTCACCCTCTCAATACAGGCACTGTCAGGAGTGGGATTTGAACCCAAGCCTCTATGAGAGACTGCGACCTAAACGCAGTGTCTTGGATCGCTCGGCCATCAAAAGCCATCAAAGGTTCACAGGGGGCTGCTGCCATGGATCCTTAGAGAACTGATCACTTTCCAGTGTGTGGGGAGCCTAGATGGAACTAGATCCCCAACCTCCTGTAGAAGGCACAAACGTCATTCGATCTTATTGCATATGTTTTGTCCAATGCGCACATGCACGCGTCGGTTCCAATAGTCAGCTCTGTTGTACAATTAATGTTGCAAAATTTTGATCTGATGGAGTCAGGATGGCCGAGCGGTCTAAGGCGCTGCGTTCAGGTCGCAGTCTCCCCTGGAGGCCTGGGTTCAAATCCCACTCCTGACAACAGTTGCCAAAACAACACCTTTGGGAAGTGCTTTTAGAAGATCCCCATGTTCCAAAGAAATCCAATTGCAGTGTCCAGCTCAAGGTCTCGTTACAGTCAAGTGTGATTCGGTTGGGTGTCGCATTTCACCCTCTCACAGCTCCTTAGTTGATGCAGCTTCGATCATTATGTGGTAGCAGGCAGCTAGTACAACTTCCATTTATCACTCGTTTTGTGGTTCCATACATGTGGTTCTGCTCAGAGCTGCTGAAAAAGAGTCAGGCCACAACCAGCAGGCCAAGTGCATTTTTCGTTTGTTTTCAAGGAACGAGTCCCCTGCGTTCAGTTGCACGCAATGGCGATAGCTGCTGTCAGGAGTGGGATTTGAACCCACGCCTCCAGAGGAGACTGCGACCTTAACGCAGCGCCTTAGACCGCTCGGCCATCCTGACACACCGACGCGTGGCCACGATCGTGTGTGCGGATCCAAAGAGCTTCTCGGGCCAGGGTTGGTCACTGTGTGCTGACCGATGGGTGCTATTCCTTATTTTTGGATCATTTTGATGGTGAAGTGTGAGATGAGGATTATTTCAACTTGTGGAAGAAAACAAATGTTTTCACTTCACAAACATCAGAGGGATACCCTGGTAGCAAGCTCAACACAGCCAGGTTTTCTTTGCATTAGCTGGCCGTGACTCAGACTCTGCGCAAAATGAGTGCCACCCGAGAGCGCTCTCGGTGCTGCTGTTTACTTCTAGCATGTTGGCCTCACAGTAGAGCTCAGAGACTTTCAGCTGGGTGCATTTAAACATTAAATGTTATTGTCCCATTTTAGATCAAAGCTAGTTTAATTAACGAGGGGAGAACACACGTGGACGGCTAGGCTCTGAAAGAGACAACAACAAGGTAAGGCCTTAAGCCGTTATAAAAGCAGGAGACAGAAGCACTGTCACAGACACTTTGCTGTCCTGAGGAACATCAGATTCAGCAACATTTCTCATGTTTGAAAGGCAAGCTCAAAACCCTTAATCACCGAGGCAACATATATTCCAACTTCCAACCATACACCAGCGGTTCTCTGTGGTGCCACCTTGACCCTTGAGAGTTTTGCTAGTGACTGTGTTAATGTAAGCTCTTTGTTCCGCTGTAGGAATTTATCCAAAGCTCAACATTTGTTCCACATGACCTTGCGCACCACAGTTTCAAAAGCACTGCCATAAAGCAGTTCCTAAACTTTGAGCTGTAATCTCGGCACTCTGGTGGATTTTGTTAGGATTTGCTTATGGTGCTTTTCGCGGTTTACCAGTCTTGTGAGTGTTTAGCAAAGTTTAACAATTATGTGGCGAGAGGGAGCAATAACAGCTATGATGGTTAGTTGCAAAAGGTGCATCCTGACACTCGGCACACACAGGTAACTCCTGCCCTTTTTTAAAGTTGCTTTTTTAGTGGCACAACTCACACAAAACTAGCATGATAGCAATTGTGCGAAGAATACAGGCACTGTCAGGAGTGGGATTCGAACCCAGGCCTCTATGAGAGACTGCGACCTAATTGCAGTGCCTTGGATTGCAGTGCCTTGGATTGCTCGGCCCCCAAAAGCCGTCAAAGGTTCACAGGGGGCTGCTGCCATGGATCCTTAGAGAACTGATCACTTTCCAGTGTGTGGGGAGCCTAGAAGGAACTAGATCCCCAACCTCCTGTAGAAGGCACAAACGTCATTCGATCTTATTGCATATGTTTTGTCCAACGCGCACATGCACGCGTCTGTTCCAATAGTCAGCTCTGTTGTACAATTAATGTTGCAAAATCTTGACCTGATGGAGTCAGGATGGCCGAGCGGTCTAAGGCGCTGCGTTCAGGTCGCAGTCTCCCCTGGAGGCGTGGGTTCAAATCCCACTCCTGACAACAGTTGCCAAAACGACACTTTTGGGAAGTGCTTTTAAAAGATCCCCATGTTCCAAAGAAAACCAATTCCAGTGTGCAGCTCAAGGTCTCGTTACAGTCAAGTGCCAAGCGAGGTGTGAATCTGTTGGGTGTCGCATTTCACCCTCTCAATACAGGCACTGTCAGGAGTGGGATTTGAACCCAGGCCTCTATGAGACACTGCCACCTAAATGCAGCACCTTGGAACGCTCAGCCATCAAAAGCCGTCAAAGGTTCACAGGGGGCTGCTGCCATGGATCCTCAGAGAACTGATCACTTTCCAGTGTGTGGGGAGCCTAGAAGGAACTATATCCCCAACCTCCTGTAGAAGGCACAAACGTCATTCGATCTTATTGCATATATTTTGTCCAACGCGCACATGCACGCGTCTGTTCCAATAGTCAGCTCTGTTGTACAATTAATGTTGCAAAATGTTCACCTGATGGAGTCAGGATGGCCGAGCGGTCTAAGGCGCTGCGTTCAGGTCGCAGTCTCCCCTGGAGGCCTGGGTTCAAATCCCACTCCTGACAACAGTTGCCAAAACTACACCTTTGGGAAGTGCTTTTAAAAGATCCCCATGTTCCAAAGAAAACCAATTGCAGTGTCCAGCTCAAGGTCTCGTTACAGTCAAGTGCCAAGCCAGGTGTGAATCTGTTGGGTGTCGCATTTCACCCTCTCAGTACAGGCACTGTCAGGAGTGGGATTTAAACCCAGGCCTCTATGAGAGACTGCGACCTAAAAGCAGTGCCTTGGAACGTTCGGCCATCAAAGGTTCACAGGGGGCTGCTGCCATGGATCCTTAGAGAACTGATCACTTTCCAGTGTGTGGGGAGCCTAGAAGGAACTAGATCCCCAACCTCCTGTAGAAGGCACAAACGTCATTCGATCTTATTGCATATGTTTTGTCCAACGCGCACATGCACACGTCAGTTCCAATAGTCAGCTCTGTTGTACAATTAATGTTGCAAAATTTGACCTGATGGAGTCAGGATGGCCGAGCGGTCTAAGGCGCTGCGTTCAGGTCGCAGTCTCCCCTGGAGGCGTGGGTTCAAATCCCACTCCTGACAACAGTTGCCAAAACGACACCATTGGGAAGTGCTTTTAGAAGATCCCCATGTTCCAAAGAAATCCAATTGCAGTGTCCAGCTCAAGGTCTCGTTACAGTCAAGTGTGATTCGGTTGGGTGTCGCATTTCACCCTCTCACAGCTCCTTCGTTGATGCACCTTTGATCATTATGTGGTAGCAGGCAGCTAGTACGACTTCCATTTATCACTCGTTTTGCGGTTCCATACATGTGGTTCTGCTCAGAGCTGCTGAAAAAGAGTCAGGCCACAACCAGCAGGCCAAGTGCATTTTTCGTTTGTTTTCAAGGAACGAGTCCCCTGCGTTCAGTTGCACGCAATGGCGATAGCTGCTGTCAGGAGTGGGATTTGAACCCACGCCTCCAGAGGAGACTGCGACCTTAACGCAGCGCCTTAGACCGCTCGGCCATCCTGACACACCGACGCGTGGCCACGATCGTGTGTGCGGATCCAAAGAGCTTCTCGGGCCAGGGTTGGTCACTGTGTGCTGACCGATGGGTGCTATTCCTTATTTTTGGATCATTTTGATGGTGAAGTGTGAGATGAGGATTATTTCAACTTGTGGAAGAAAACAAATGTTTTCACTTCACAAACATCAGAGGGATACCCTGGTAGCAAGCTCAACACAGCCAGGTTTTCTTTGCATTAGCTGGCCGTGACTCAGACTCTGCGCAAAATGAGTGCCACCCGAGAGCGCTCTCGGTGCTGCTGTTTACTTCTAGCATGTTGGCCTCACAGTAGAGCTCAGAGACTTTCAGCTGGGTGCATTTAAACATTAAATGTTATTGTCCCATTTTAGATCAAAGCTAGTTTAATTAACGAGGGGAGAACACACGTGGACGGCTAGGCTCTGAAAGCGACAACAACAAGGTAAGGCCTTAAGCCGTTATAAAAGCAGGAGACAGAAGCACTGTCACAGACACTTTGCTGTCCTGAGGGACATCAGATTCAGCAACATTTCTCATGTTTGAAAGGCAAGCTCAAACCCTTAATCACCGAGGCAACATATATTCCAACTTCCAACCATACACCAGCGGTTCTCTGTGGTGCCACCTTGACCCTTGAGAGTTTTGCTAGTGACTGTGTTAATGTAAGCTCTTTGTTCCGCTGTAGGAATTTATCCAAAGCTCAACATTTGTTCCACATGACCTTGCGCACCACAGTTTCAAAAGCACTGCCATAAAGCAGTTCCTAACCTTTGAGCTGTAATCTCGGCACTCTGGTGGATTTTGTTAGGATTTGTTTACGGTGCTTTTCGCGGTTTACCAGTCTTGTGAGTGTTTAGCAAAGTTTAACAATTATGTGGCGAGAGGGAGCAATCACAGCTATGATGGTTAGTTGCAAAAGGTGCATCCTGACACTGGGCACACACAGGTAACTCCTGCCCTTTTTTAAAGTTGCTTTTTTAGTGGCACAACTCACACAAAACTAGCATGATAGCAATTGTGCGAAGAATACAGGCACTGTCAGGAGTGGGATTCGAACCCAGGCCTCTATGAGAGACTGCGACCTAATCGCAGTGCCTTGGATTGCAGTGCCTTGGATCGCTCGGCCCCCAAAAGCCATCAAAGATTCACAGGGGGCTGCTGCCATGGATCCTTAGAGAACTGATCACTTTCCAGTGTGTGGGGAGCCTAGAAGGAACTAGATCCCCAACCTCCTGTAGAAGGCACAAACTGTCATTCGATCTTATTGCATATGTTTTGTCCAACGCGCACATGCACGCATCTAGTTCCAATAGTCAGCTTTGTTGTACAATTAATGTTGCAAAACTTTGACCTGATGGAGTCAGGATGGCCGAGCGGTCTAAGGCGCTGCGTTTAGGTCGCAGTCTCCCCTGGAGGCGTGGGTTCAAATCCCACTCCTGACAACAGTTGCCAAAACTGCCCCTTTGGGAAGTGCTTTTAAAAGAACCCCATGTACCAAAGAAATCCAATTCACGTGTCCAGCACAAGGTCTCGTTACACTCAAGTGCCAAGCGAGGTGTGAATCTGTTGGGTGTTGCATTTCACCCTTTCAATACAGGCCCTGTCAGGAGTGGGATTTGAACCCAGGCCTCTATGAGACACTGCCACCTAAATGCAGCGCCTTGGAACGCTCAGCCATCAAAAGCCGTCAAAGGTTCACAGGGGGCTTCTGCCATGGATCCTCAGAGAACTGATCACTTTCCAGTGTGTGGGGAGCCTAGAAGGAACTAGATCCCCAACCTCCTGTAGAAGGCACAAACGTCATTCGATCTTATTGCATATGTTTTGTCCAACGCGCACATGCACACGTCAGTTCCAATAGTCAGCTCTGTTGTACAATTAATGTTGCAAAATTTGACCTGATGGAGTCAGGATGGCCGAGCGGTCTAAGGCGCTGCGTTCAGGTCGCAGTCTCCCCTGGAGGCGTGGGTTCAAATCCCACTCCTGACAACAGTTGCCAAAACGACACCTTTGGGAAGTGCTTTTAAAAGATCCCCATGTTCCAAAGAAATCCAATTGCAGTGTCCAGCTCAAGGTCTCATTACAGTCAAGTGCCAAGCCAGGTGTGAATCTGTTGGGTGTCGCATTTCACCCTCTCAATACAGGCACTGTCAGGAGTGGGATTTGAACCCAAGCCTCTATGAGAGACTGCGACCTAAACGCAGTGTCTTGGATCGCTCGGCCTCAAAGCCATCAAAGGTTCACAGGGGGCTGCTGCCATGGATCCTTAGAGAACTGATCACTTTCCAGTGTGTGGGGAGCCTAGATGGAACTAGATCCCCAACCTCCTGTAGAAGGCACAAACGTCATTCGATCTTATTGCATATGTTTTGTCCAACGCGCACATGCACGCGTCTGTTCCAATAGTCAGCTCTGTTGTACAATTAATGTTGCAAAATTTTGACCTGATGGAGTCAGGATGGCCGAGCGGTCTAAGGCGCTGCGTTCAGGTCGCAGTCTCCCCTGGAGGCCTGGGTTCAAATCCCACTCCTGACAACAGTTGCCAAAACGACACCTTTGGGAAGTGCTTTTAAAAGATCCCCATGTTCCAAAGAAAACAATTGCAGTGTCCAGCTCAAGGTCTCGTTACAGTCAAGTGCCAAGCCAGGTGTGAATCTGTTGGGTGTTGCATTTCACCCTCTCAATACAGGCACTGTCAGGAGTGGGATTTGAACCCAGGCCCCTATGAGACACTGCCACCTAAATGCAGCGCCTTGGAACGCTCAGCCATCAAAAGCCATCAAAGGTTCACAGGGGGCTGCTGCCATGGATCCTTAGAGAACTGATCACTTTCCAGTGTGTGGGGAGCCTAGATGGAACTAGATCCCCAACCTCCTGTAGAAGGCACAAACGTCATTCGATCTTATTGCATATGTTTTGTCCAATGCGCACATGCACGCGTCGGTTCCAATAGTCAGCTCTGTTGTACAATTAATGTTGCAAAATTTTGACCTGATGGAGTCAGGATGGCCGAGCGGTCTAAGGCGCTGCGTTCAGGTCGCAGTCTCCCCTGGAGGCCTGGGTTCAAATCCCACTCTGACAACAGTTGCCAAAACAACACCTTTGGGAAGTGCTTTTAGAAGATCCCCATGTTCCAAAGAAATCCAATTGCAGTGTCCAGCTCAAGGTCTCGTTACAGTCAAGTGTGATTCGGTTGGGTGTCGCATTTCACCCTCTCACAGCTCCTTAATTGATGCAGCTTTGATCATTATGTGGTAGCAGGCAGCTAGTACAACTTCCATTTATCACTCGTTTTGTGGTTCCATACATGTGGTTCTGCTCAGAGCTGCTGAAAAAGAGTCAGGCCACAACCAGCAGGACAAGTGCATTTATTGTTTGTTTTCAAGGAACGAGACCCCTGCGTTCAGTTGCACGCAATGGCGATAGCTGCTGTCAGGAGTGGGATTTGAACCCACGCCTCCAGAGAAGACTGCTACCTTAACGCAGCGCCTTAGACCGCTAGGCCATCCTGACACACCGACGCGTGGCCACGATCGTGTGTGCGGATCCAAAGAGCTTCTCGGGCCAGGGTTGGTCACTGTGTGCTGACCGATGGGTGCTATTCCTTATTTTTGGATCATTTTGATGGTGAAGTGTGAGATGAGGATTATTTCAACTTGTGGAAGAAAACAAATGTTTTCACTTCACAAACATCAGAGGGATACCCTGGTAGCAAGCTCAACACAGCCAGGTTTTCTTTGCATTAGCTGGCCGTGACTCAGACTCTGCGCAAAATGAGTGCCACCCGAGAGCGCTCTCGGTGCTGCTGTTTACTTCTAGCATGTTGGCCTCACAGTAGAGCTCAGAGACTTTCAGCTGGGTGCATTTAAACATTAAATGTTATTGTCCCATTTTAGATCAAAGCTAGTTTAATTAACGAGGGGAGAACACACGTGGACGGCTAGGCTCTGAAAGAGACAACAACAAGGTAAGGCCTTAAGCCGTTATAAAAGCAGGAGACAGAAGCACTGTCACAGACACTTTGCTGTCCTGAGGAACATCAGATTCAGCAACATTTCTCATGTTTGAAAGGCAAGCTCAAAACCCTTAATCACCGAGGCAACATATATTCCAACTTCCAACCATACACCAGCGGTTCTCTGTGGTGCCACCTTGACCCTTGAGAGTTTTTCTAGTGACTGTGTTAATGTAAGGTCTTTGTTCCGCTGTAGGAATTTATCCAAAGCTCAACATTTGTTCCACATGACCTTGCGCACCACAGTTTCAAAAGCACTGCCATAAAGCAGTTCCTAACCTTTGAGCTGTAATCTCGGCACTCTGGTGGATTTTGTTAGGATTGCTTACGGTGCTTTTCGCGGTTTACCAGTCTTGTGAGTGTTTAGCAAAGTTTAACAATTATGTGGCGAGAGGGAGCAATCACAGCTATGTTGGTTAGTTGCAAAGGTGCATCCTGACACTGGGCACACACAGGTACTCCTGCCCTTTTTTAAAGTTGCTTTTTTAGTGGCACAACTCACACAAAACTAGCATGATAGCAATTGTGCGAAGAATACAGGCACTGTCAGGAGTGGGATTCGAACCCAGGCCTCTATGAGAGACTGCGACCTAATCGCAGTGCCTTGGATTGCAGTGCCTTGGATCGCTCGGCCCCCAAAGCCATCAAAGGTTCACAGGGGGCTGCTGCCATGGATCCTTAGAGAACTGATCACTTTCCAGTGTGTGGGGAGCCTAGAAGGAACTAGATCCCCAACCTCCTGTAGAAGGCACAAACGTCATTCGATCTTATTGCATATGTTTTGTCCAACGCGCACATGCACGCGTCAGTTCCAATAGTCAGCTCTGTTGTACAATTAATGTTGCAAAATTTTGACCTGATGGAGTCAGGATGGCCGAGCGGTCTAAGGCGCTGCGTTCAGGTTGCAGTCTCCCCTGGAGGCGTGGGTTCAAATCCCACTCCTGACAACAGTTGCCAAAACGACACCATTGGGAAGTGCTTTTAGATGATCCCCATGTTCCAAAGAAATCCAATTGCAGTGTCCAGCTCAAGGTCTCGTTACAGTCAAGTGCCAAGCCAGGTGTGATTCTGTTGGGTGTCGCATTTCACCCTCTCACAGCTCCTTAGTTGATGCAGCTTTGATCATTATGTGGTAGCAGGCAGCTAGTACACTTCCATTTATCACTCGTTTTGCGGTTCCATACATGTGGTTCTGCTCAGAGCTGCTGAAAAAGAGTCAGGCCACAACCAGCAGGCCAAGTGCATTTTTCGTTTGTTTTCAAGGAACGAGTCCCCTGCGTGCAGTTGCACGCAATGGCGATAGCTGCTGTCAGGAGTGGGAGTTGAACCCACGCCTCCAGAGGAGACTGCGACCTTAACGCAGCGCCTTAGACCGCTCGGCCATCCTGACACACCGACGCGTGGCCACGATCGTGTGTGCGGATCCAAAGAGCTTCTCGGGCCAGGGTTGGTCACTGTGTGCTGACCGATGGGTGCTATTCCTTATTTTTGGATCATTTTGATGGTGAAGTGTGAGATGAGGGATTATTTCAACTTGTGGAAGAAAACAAATGTTTTCACTTCACAAACATCAGAGGGATACCCTGGTAGCAAGCTCAACACAGCCAGGTTTTCTTTGCATTAGCTGGCCGTGACTCAGACCTGCGCAAAATGAGTGCCACCCGAGAGCGCTCTCGGTGCTGCTGTTTACTTCTAGCATGTTGGCCTCACAGTAGAGCTCAGAGACTTTCAGCTGGGTGCATTTAAACATTAAATGTTATTGTCCCATTTTAGATCAAAGCTAGTTTAATTAACGAGGGGAGAACACACGTGGACGGCTAGGCTCTGAAAGAGACAACAACAAGGTAAGGCCTTAAGCCGTTATAAAGCAGGAGACAGAAGCCACTGTCACAGACACTTTGCTGTCCTGAGGAACATCAGATTCAGGCAACATTTCTCATGTTTGAAAGGCAAGCTCAAACCCTTAATCACCGAGGCAACATATATTCCAACTTCCAACCATACACCAGCGGTTCTCTGTGGTGCCACCTTGACCCTTGAGAGTTTTGCTAGTGACTGTGTTAATGTAAGGTCTTTGTTCCGCTGTAGGAATTATCCAAAGCTCAACATTTGTTCCACATGACCTTGCGCGCCACAGTTTCAAAAGCACTGCCATAAAGCAGTTCCTAACCTTTGAGCTGTAATCTCGGCACTCTGGTGGATTTTGTTAGGATTTGTTTACGGTGCTTTTCGCGGTTTACCAGTCTTGTGAGTGTTTAGCAAAGTTTAACAATTATGTGGCGAGAGGGAGCAATCACAGCTATGATGGTTAGTTTGCAAAAGGTGCATCCTGACACTGGGCACACACAGGTAACTCCTGCCCTTTTTTAAAGTTGCTTTTTTAGTGGCACAACTCACACAAACTAGCATGATAGCAATTGTGCGAAGAATACAGGCACTGTCAGGAGTGGGATTCGAACCCAGGCCTCTATGAGAGACTGCGACCTAATCGCAGTGCTTGGATTGCAGTGCCTTGGGTCGCTCGGCCCCCAAAAGCCATCAAAGGTTCACAGGGGGCTGCTGCATGGATCCTTAGAGAACTGATCACTTTCCAGTGTGTGGGGAGCCTAGAAGGAACTAGATCCCCAACCTCCTGTAGAAGGCACAAACGTCATTCGATCTTATTGCATATGTTTTGTCCAACGCGCACATGCACGCGTCAGTTCCAATAGTCAGCTCTGTTGTACAATTAATGTTTGCAAAATTTTGACCTGATGGAGTCAGGATGGCCGAGCGGTCTAAGGCGCTGCGTTCAGGTCGCAGTCTCCCCTGGAGGCGTGGGTTCAAATCCCACTCCTGACAACAGTTGCCAAAACGACACCTTTGGGAAGTGCTTTTAAAAGATCCCCATGTTCCAAAGAAAACAATTGCAGTGTCCAGCTCAAGGTCTCGTTACAGTCAAGTATGAGTCTGTTGGGTGTCGCATTTCACCCTGTCACAGCTCCTTAGTTGATGTAGCTTTGATCGTTATGTGGTAGCAGGCAGCTAGTACAACTTCCATTTATCACTGGTATCACTAATAAAAATAAAAAAAATAAAATAAAAAAAAAAGTAATTCACACTATACTCTATATACTATACACTATACACACTTTTTAAATTATGATATTTACACTGTGCAATAATGGTCCAGTTAGGCTCAGAGTTGAGCAGACGGATGGCTTGTGGGTAAAAATTCTCTTCAACCTTTCAGTCTTAGCCTCAGGCAGCGGTAACGCCGGCCTGATGGGAGCAGGGAGAAGAGAGAGTGTCCGGGGTGGCTGGGCTGTTTTAGGATCTTCATGGCCCTCAGCCTGCACTGCTTGGTGTAAATGTCCTGCAGGTTGGGAGGGTGGTTCTGATGATCCGTTCAGCTGAACGAACCACCCTTTTTAGGGCCATGAAGTCCTGCTTGGTGCAGTTTCCCATCCAGGTGGTGATGCTCCCACGCATTGATGCTCTCAATGGTGCAGGTGTAAAAGTTCCTGAGTACCTTGAGTGGGAGCTTGAAGTCTCTCAGCCGCCTGAGGAGGTAGAGACGCTGTCTGGCCTTCTTCACAGTGATGTTTATGTGATGAGTCCAGGACAGGTCCTGTGAGATGGTCACTCCCAGGTATTTGAAGGTGTCCACTCTTTCCACCTCAGCACCACTGATGACAAGTGGATGGTAGTCCCTCTGCTGCTTCCTGCTGAAGTCCACGATCAGTTCCTTTGTTTTGCTGACGTTGAGCAGGAGGTGGTTCTCCTGGCACCAGTTCTCCAGGCGGGAGACCTCTCTCCTGTAGGCTGTCTCCTCATTGTGAGAGATTAGTCCCACAACAGCAGTGTCGTCAGCAAACTTGATGATGACGTTGGACTCTGACGTGGCCCTCGCAGTCATGGGTGTACAGTGAGATACAGCAGAGGGCTGAGCACACAGCCTTGGGGGGATCCAGTGTTGAGGGTGAGGGAGGATGAGGTGAGGTGACCCACTCGTACCACCTGTGGTTGCTGGTCAGGAAGCTGTGAACCCACCTGCACAGGGATGGGCCCAGGCCCAGGTCCAGCATTTTAGAGACCAGCCTGGAGGGAACTATGGTGTTGAATGCTGAGCTGTAATCTACAAACAGCACTCTCACATAGTTCCCCTTACCAGTGTCTATGTGTGAAAGGGTCTTGTGGAGGAGGAAGGATATGGCGTCATCTGTGGATCTGTCTGGCCGGTATGCAAACTGTAGTGGGTCGAGGGTGGTGGGCAGTGAGGAGGTGATGAATGTCTTGATGAGTCTCTCAAAACACTTCATCACCACAGAGGTGAGTGCTATGGGCCTGAAGTCATTGGGGCTGCTGGGGTGTGGTTTCTTTGGGACAGGGACTATGATGGACTTTTTAAAGCAGGTGGGAATCACACACAGTTTCAGTGAGAGGTTGAATATCACTGTAAACACAGGTGCCAGCTGGTCAGCGCAGGTCTTAAGGACACGTCCGCTAATACCGTCTGGTCCAGCCGCTTTCCTGGTGTTTACACGTCTAAACGCCCTCCTCACGTCGCGCTCCGTCACAGTGAGTGTCTCCGCCCCTCCGGCCGGGAGCGCAGCGGGCTGTCGGCTTCCCGACTCAAAGCGCGCAAAGAAGATGTTGAGTTCATCAGCCAGAGAAGCGTCGGCATTCACCGGTGTGTGTGGTGCTTTGTAGTCCGTGATGGTGCGTAGTCCCTGCCACAGTCCCCTGGGGTCAGACTGTTGTAGTTGCTGTTCCAGTCTGCGGCCGTAGCGATGTTTTGCCTCTTTCACCGCTCTGCGGACGTTGTATGATGCAACCTTGTAGTCCTCCATGTTCCCAGAGGCGAGGCCGGAGTTGTAGGCAATGGTGCGGGACCTCAGGGCGTCGCGGACAGATTTATCCACCCACGGCTTCTGATTGGGAAAAGTCCTGATGGTCCTCCTAAGTGAAGTGTCTTCAACAACTTTCCCAATAAATCCCACAACAGTTTCCGTAAACTCCTCGATGTCTCCGCCCGCGCTGCTGCGAAACATGTCCCAGTCGGTTGAATCCAACGCACCCTGCAGAGCGGCCTCTGTTTGATCAGACCACCGTGTCACTTCTCTCACAGCAGGGGGTTCCTGCCTGAGCCGTTGTTTGTATTTCGGCATGAGAAGCACAGAGGTGTGGTCAGACTTCCCAAAAGGCGGAAGAGGCTTTGCTTTGTAGCCATCTTTGAATGGAGAGTAGCAGTGGTCTAGGGTCCTCTCTCCTCTGGTGGGGCAGTCGATGTGTTGAATCAATTCCGGTATCACCTTTTTCAAGTTTGCACTGTTAAAGTCCCCGGCTACGATGAGAGCCGCATCACGCTGGTTAGCCTGATAGGTGGAAATAGCCTCATGTAGCTCGGATAGTGCAGTGTTTGTGTCCGCCTGAGGTGGAATATAGACGGCGCTGAAGATGACCGAAGTAAACTCGCGGGGCAGGTAGTGGGGACGGCATTTCAGGGTTAGGAGCTCCAGGTTAGGTGAACATGATTGTTTCAGAAGGACAACATTCCTACTGTCACACCAGTTGTTATTAATCATTAGGCACACACCTCCTCCTCTTGATTTTCCAGACTCACTCGTTCTGTCCGTGCGATGAACACTGAAGAACTCCGACGGCTGTACGGCGTGGTCCGGTATGAGGGGAGTCAGCCATGTCTCCGTGAGACAGATGATGTTGCAGTCCCTTATGTCCCTCTGAAACTGTATCCTGGCCCTGAGTTCGTCCAGCTTGTTATCCAGTGACTGGACATTAGCCAACAGGATGCTCGGCAGTGGCGTTTGGTGCGCTCTGCACCTCAGCCTCTCTCTTACGCCGGCTCTTTTCCCTCGGGGCCTTGTCCGTGACCTGGGTGCTCCGCGTCCTTTGTTTGAGCTGGCCCACTGGAAACGCTGGATCTCCCGAGGCCAAGTCGGGTCGGGAGAAAAAGGTGTCAGAATACAGCCAGAGTGCTGTATTCTGATATTAAAAAGAGTCTGTCTGTCATACGTGATATGACACAGAGCAGGCGGAATTATAAAGTCCAAAATTAGAGCTAAACCTAATATATACAAACAAAGCGTAGGAGCAGGTACGACGGCTGCTGACCTCACCGGCGCCATCTTGTCTGATCTGCAGCGCCTTAGACCGCTCGGCCATCCTGACACACCGGTGCGTGGCCACGATCGTGTGTGCAGATCCAAAGAGCTTCTCGGGCCAGGGTTGGTCACTGTGTGCTGACCGATGGGTGCTATTCCTTATTTATGGATCATTTTGATGGTGAAGTGTGAGATGAGGATTATTTCAACTTGTGGAAGAAACAAATGTTTTCACTTCACAAACATCAGAGGGATACCCTGGTAGCAAGCATTCAGTTGCACGCGGCATTGCAAGTGAATGCTTAAAAAGAGTTAAAAAATAAAAGTCACTGAAATACGTAAAGTAGCTTTACAAAATAAAACTCCATTATGAACTGAACCAAACATCTGAATTGCAGTAAGTTGCTTATGGAACAGTTGCTTCCATAAGGGAAGATAAAGAAACTGATAAGCTTAAGGATATTTACTATTTCTGTAGCTTTATTTTAAGCTACAGAAAGAATGTGTGAATTTTTTGACTGGTATTGTGCCCCAACAATCAAGTAATCCCTTATGAGCAAGCACAAGGCAACGGTGGGAAGGAAAAAACACACATGCATTGTAGCTCTACAATGCTGAGATGGCGCAGAAAGCTGAAGAGATTAGACAGCCCCCCACAGCAAGAGCCAAACCTACTTTAAGTACGCATTTTGCCCTGGGAAACCACGAACCACTGGTAGGAGGCATTTCTTCAACAGGATTCATCATTTCTTCACCGTCAGCCAATATCTTTTCCTCCTGGAGCAAACTCAGCTCATCTTGGGTTAGCTGTCTCCTAATTTTTCTGTCTTTCTGAAGATCATCTATTTGGTCCTGCTTGTCCGCAATTATCCTGTTCAATTTTATTTTATCTTCATGCTTTATGATTTGAAATTCAGCCTCTCCTATTTGGCATTTAAGAGCTTGTGCAGGTTTCCTGAGCTCTTTCTTTAGTTTGTCTCTCTGGCTCTCCACCTGGATCAGCTCAGCAACAACGTGGCTGTTTTGATCAAGAAGAAAATCTTCTTTTTCCTGAAAATTATGCAGCTTCGTCTGAAATGTTTTAATCTCTCCCTCCATTTTTGCAGTCAAAAATGCCACTTGGGCCTCTTTTTCATATACAGCCTCATCCACCTGCCAGTCAAGCTCATTTTTTATTTCTTTCAAATGTCTGATCTCCTCATGTTTTTTCTGAGTAAGGCTTTGGAGACTGGCGAGTTCAGCAGTGAGACTCTTGTTTTTTTGAGTTAAGATTTTCTCATTTTCCTCAAGAGGGCCAATCTCTGCCAACAATTTTTCATTCTCTGTTTCATTTAGTCTTAACAGAAATTCAAGCCCACTTACCTTATTCCTAATGTGCTTATTCCTCAGCTTCAGAGCCGCCTCACTATCCTTTAGTTTCTGAAATACCTCATCTGGGATTTCAAAACGTTTCCTGCTCTGCTCCGCAGGTGTAATGTTTAACTGGCTGTCAGCAGCAGTCCCACATTTCTCATCCTCAGCCTGAAGCTCCTCAGACTCAGTTTTTTCGCTCCTCACTGACACGTACAGTGATTCGTCTTTTATCAGTTTCTTCTGAGACTGTTTTCTCGTTTGTTTGTTGGCTGAATGATTTGCAAAAACTTTGGTCTATCTATGCCCTCTGGTGCCACAACTCCCGCAACGTCTGTATCCAGCGCTTTGATGGGCGATGACGTCATTCTACTTCAAAACAACTCTGGTCAGCACTTTTTATTGCGGAGAGATTGTTACTGCTACGAACAAAGGCAGCATTCTAGAATGTCCATTTTAGCTCCGACCATTCTACACATGGAAACAACAACATATATATGGAATTGTTTTCTCTGCAACAATCCCAACAATGATAATTATAATAACAATGTGAGGAATTTACTTTTTCAGCACATTTATTTTTGTGGTATTACATTTTATATATATATATATATATTTATTTATTTATTTTTTTTATTATTATTATTTTTTTCCGGCTCTGCACCTGCCGCACATGGTGGTGAAGATCTCCGTGGATAATCTCCTGTTTTGGCCACGCCTTTGGGATTAATCTGGGATATACCACTGACTGCTCAAAATTTCTTAAAGAGTTTTTTGAAATTAAGTCCACCGCGATAATTTGACCAATCCGCCATTTTGACAGGAGATCGGCGACGCGAGAGGAGGTGATTCTGGTTGTGAAGCGGCAGGAGGAGGATTCTGCTCCGTCTCCTTCTTTTCCCTCCTGGTTTCTCCACTTTGCCCTAATTGCGCTTCGCTCTGGTACCGTTGTGCACGTTTCTGTGCCCTCCGCCTGATTTTTAATCTTCAATAGGAATAATTAAGGCGACTGTAGAATATTTTTTCTCGTTTTGTGCCCCTAGCCTGCCCTAAAACAGCACAATCTGGTAGGAGTCGACTGCTTCATCCATGTATTGGACTCCCAACCCTCAGTGTACAGGCTCCGGCTCCAGCCATGTCGGCCAGAAATGCAGCGGCTGCCGGTGTTGTGCGGTGTGAGGCCCTTGGCGTCTTATTTAAAGCAGGCCATTTCAAATTTGGGTTTTATAATTGACAGTGATCTTAAATTAGATCGCCAGGTTAGGGCGGTGGTTAAATCCTGCTTTTATTATCTCAGGCAACTGGCAAAGATTAGACTAATTCTTTTAAAACAACAGTTTGAAACAGTAAGTCATGCCTTTATTACAATTCGGCTTGAT
This sequence comes from Archocentrus centrarchus, assembly GCF_007364275.1. Taxonomy (NCBI): domain Eukaryota; kingdom Metazoa; phylum Chordata; class Actinopteri; order Cichliformes; family Cichlidae; genus Archocentrus; species Archocentrus centrarchus. The sequence goes on along the minus strand of NC_044364.1, from coordinate 13,147,934 downwards.
AGTCTTTATGTTTTATAAACTATCTTTATAAATATTTCATACACACATTTCCTTCATTTCTGCAGTGAAACACAAACTGTCCTCCAGTGTAGCAATTACCAACCCGGTCTCACGGCAGTTCGTGCGACAGTCACGAAATGTAATCTAAACAAGGAGAAATTCACGTCAAAAGGAAAAGTGGCGGTTAAATATCGCAATTAAAGGCATAATTCAGCTTCTGAGCTTCTAGTTCAAAAGAAAAGGGGAAAAAATAAACGTGACGGGGGCACGAAAAAAATTCGGCATATACTGCAGCTTAGCTTCATCACACTGTTTGATCTGTCAAAGTTAAGACTAGTTATGAGCTGCAAAGGACTTTATTATATTTATTTAAATCAAATTCACCAGCTCTTAATATTTACATGACCTTGAGCTCAAACATGATCCAGTTTTAGCTTTCTTGTTGCTGTTGCTTGTTCTGTCTTTACATATATATCATGTCATTTAGTAGTGTTAAACAGTTAAATAATCGAGGAGAATCAAAGGAAATGTCGGAGAACGGAGGAAACATTATGCCATTATGAACATTATGAAACATTAATTAAAAAAGTAAGCAATTAATATATTTAAGATTAAGATTAAGATAGTGTTTATTTGTCACATGCACAGTTATACACAGTACAATGCACAGTGAAATGTATTTTGTACCTGCAACCTTATATACACACACATATAAATAAGAAGAATAAAAATAAAAAAAAGTAATTCACACTATACACTATACTCTATATACTATACACTATACACACTTTTATAAATTATAATATTTACATTGTGCAATAATGGTCCAGTTAGGGCTCAGAGTTGAGCAGACGGATGGCTTGTGGGAAAAAACTCTTCTTCAACCTTTCAGTCTTAGCCCTCAGGCAGCGGTAACGCCGGCCTGATGGGAGCAGGGAGAAGAGAGAGTGTCCGGGGTGGCTGGGCTGTTTTAGGATCTTCATGGCCCTCAGCCTGCACTGCTTGGTGTAAATGTCCTGCAGGTTGGGGAGGGTGGTTCTGATGGTCCGTTCAGCTGAACGAACCACCCTTTTTAGGGCCATGAAGTCCTGCTTGGTGCAGTTTCCCATCCAGGTGGTGATGCTCCCACGCATGATGCTCTCGATGGTGCAGGTGTAAAAGTTCCTGAGCACCTTGAGTGGGAGCTTGAAGTCTCTCAGCCGCCCGAGGAGGTAGAGACGCTGTCTGGCCTTCTTCACAGTGATGTTTATGTGATGAGTCCAGGACAGGTCCTGTGAGATGGTCACTCCCAGGTATTTGAAAGTGTCCACTCTTTCCACCTCAGCACCACTGATGACAAGTGGATGGTAGTCCCTCTGCTGCTTCCTGCTGAAGTCCACGATCAGTTCCTTTGTTTTGCTGACGTTGAGCAGGAGGTGGTTCTCCTGGCACCAGTTCTCCAGGCGGGAGACCTCTCTCCTGTAGGCTGTCTCCTCATTGTGAGAGATTAGTCCCACAACAGCAGTGTCGTCAGCAAACTTGATGATGACGTTGGACTCTGACGTGGCCTCGCAGTCATGGGTGTACAGTGAGTACAGCAGAGGGCTGAGCACACAGCCTTGGGGGGTGTGTGCTCATATTAAAGAATCAGAAAAATCACACATGCATGTGTGAGACTCAGAAAGACTGTGCGCTCTCTCTCTCTCTCCGAGCCCATGTAGCTCTCCAACCATAACATTTTTATACTGCCACCAGGGGCGGGGTGGCCATAGGGAGCGCTCGCGCGGCCACAGGTGCAGGCAGTGATGGTCGGTCGCGAACGTTTCGGCTCTAAGAGCTCTTTTTTCATCAGGAGGGGCTACAAACACAACAGCCCAGCAGAGTTAATTCTGTTGATGAAATATTTTCTTCATAGTTTTCGTCAACGGCCCTTTTTTCATGACGAAAATGAGATAACTAAATAAAAACTACCTAAAAGGATAAAAATGACAACGAAATTAACCGACACTTTCGTAAATGAATGAAAATGAGATGAAAATGCTTGGCAGGGACGAAATCCAATCAGAACTGATTTAATTTTGTGACAGGACGGGACAAGTTAGGAACATCCAATCGAACGCACAGTTGCGCAAATTTGCTCTAAACCCGGTGTTGTGCCAAAAAGTGATCGTCTGAAAAAAAGTGATTGCCAGAAAATGATTGCCTGTATTTAAACTGTTGTAAATTACTTGCTGATCTATAATCTGTGGGAAATATGTCAAACATATCTCACGTGAATGATATCAAGTCATTTTGAGCGAGAAACAGCATTTCTGTTACACGGTAGAAGCTGCAATCAGTTTTTGGCAGTGACTTTTATATAGTCTTTATTTATCAGGGTAAAAACTGTAATTTATCTTAAAAATGTCTTATTAAAGTGAAATCTGGCCAAGAGGGCAGCAGAAAACCCAACAAATATAACATTACACTCTATAAAGATATTTTAAGTGACCAAAGAGGACTGGATTTATTATAATGTATAATAATGAGTCATAAATGTACTTGAAAAACAGGTAATTTCTTAATTTTATATATAAGCCCTTCATAAATCATACTAACTGCACCCTATTCACCAATATAAGCAAAGACATTATACATAAAAGCACATAGAAACATCGGAAATCACTTGTGGCTGAACCTCCAAGATAAGATGCACTGAGACAGAAAAGTTAGTCAGCACTTTCTATCTATTGCTCTCTGTCTAATGTATTATTTAATTGTTTATTATTTGGTTGATCCACTGTGTATTAATTAACTTGCTGGAGTTTAATTTTAAACATTTGTCCTTTATTCAATGAGTAAAAAATAATCCCAAACACACTCTAGACTTTGAATCCAATCCAGCTATCTGAGTTCAAATCTTAGTGGAACCAACGCTCATGCTGTAAACATCATGGCCCTCACAGTGTATTGTTGGTAACATTTTTAAGGGTCTCCATGTTCCTTTTGGCCGAAAATTCAAACCCCATTAAATCCAAAGTTTCCAGTAAATCACTGGGATGAGCAGGTTCCGGTGCAGGCTGTTTATTAGGCATCTTAGTTACACAAAACACAGACAAACACCAAAACACAGACAGTAACATAGTTAAGACTGAGAAATACACACACACAGAGACAGAGAAAGATGCAGGAACAAAAAGAGTAGAAAGAGAGGAAAGGACCGTTAGTGAGTGAAGTTAAAAAGTAAGAAGGGAGAAGTAAAGTACAAAAGAGTGGAAGAAAGTAGTGAGAGAGAAAAGTGAGTAAAATGGGGTGAAAGAAGAAGTAGAAGTCCAGAGTTTAAAAGAGTACAAGAAAGCAAAAAGTCCTCCCGGGAGTGAGTGCCTTGGAGCAGCTGCAAAGGTGATAGAGGAAGAGCAAAAAGAGCCTCCCTCCTAACTTTACCACTGCCTTTTATTGCCCAAACTCACACCTCCCCCTGCTGTTATCAGGGTCAGTGGGCATAGAAGGATGCTCCCAATCCACTATGAACCATACTAGTTCGATCCTCATGCAGTGGCTCCATGACTGTTCTCTGGGGGCTGTCAAAACAAGCAACTTTCCCACGTGAAAATACCTCCCACCGGAGCACTCCCCCGCCCTTCTATCCATATTTTCACATTACTAGAAACACTTTTAGGGTGGTCTTATCTTAGTACTCCCTTACATTATTAAATCAGCTCAGGTGGGACTTCAAACCCCCTTTCGGGACACACAACTCCCAGCTACTTGACCTTCACACTGGCAATACAGTGTCAAAAATGCACTGTGTACAAAGGTGAGCCTCTAAATATGAATGAGTGCAGTTCTACTAGTGGAAAAAACCCAAGGCCCTGGGCTGAGCAGGCCTCAGTCCTTTCCACTCACCTAAAGCATGCAGTGTTCCAGTGTGTGAGTGACAATAAAGGTGACAAATAATATATAATGTGACCATTAATTCAGTGTGTGTGAATAATATAGGTACTAATAAATGATATAGTAAAATACCAATATCAGAGTGATAAAAATATCCAACAGTATGTCCATTCAACAGTGTGACAGTCATACTTCCATCTGTTGTTGTAAAGATGTTCAAAACAATGTTGCTTTTATTTACAGCATGTTTCAGGTGCAACATAGAAACACACCAAAACTTTCTATTAAATTAATAAAATTTATTTCAATTTGGAATGCGGCAAACTAATGACATTTCCATGTCTCCGTAATTAGGCTATGAGACACTAGCCTTTAATGTATAAATAGATCCAGTTTAACATTTCAGAGCTGTAACACACAGCAGAGGTCCCATGGTGTAATGTTTAGAACTCTGGAATTTGAATCCATTGATCTGAATTCAAAGCTCAGTGACATCTTCCTTTCAGTTGAAATTGAACTTCTATCTCTTGCATTTACCCCATCAGGTCCAGTGCATAAAAATCACATGTATCCTAACATGTAATAAAAGCTCTTACAGAAAAGCTGTTTCCATCTTTTGAATATATCAGTGTCTCCGACACAGAAATCAAGGAGGAGTGTCCTAGTAATTCTGAAAAACATGATGTCCGTGTGACAGTCACAGCAAGTTATGCTTCCAAGTAATGATGACCAAAAAAGTTACTAAATGCATTCACTTTGATATACAATTCATTTAATATATAAATATTGTTTGGCTTGATACTAATCCGAAGTCAGCTACTAGATGAACAACAAAAACACAGTAAAACTGTCTATCAAATCAATAAAATTCATTTCAAATTATTGACATTTCCATGTCTCCTTTACTAGGCTATGAAACAATAGCCTTTAATGTATGGATCCAGTTTAACATTTCAGAGATTTGTTGCACAAAAGGGTCCCATGGTGTAATGGTTAGCACTCTTGACTTTGACTCCAGTGATCTGAGTTCAAATCTCAGTGGGACCCTTTTTTTTTTTTTTTTTTAGGTGTTGTGTTCAGTGGTGAAGAGGAGGCGGCAGACGTACTTATCAGGCAGCCAAAAATGCACAACCACACTGGTACTGGGAATTCCACAGTGTTATCCTTTAATAGATGTATTCTTCATCAACCTTGTAAAGCCCGGTTGAATGGCTGCTGCATTATTATACATGAAAACGAGCAGTGCTCATACAACCCGTGACAATACAAAGATTTAAGGAAAGAAAATTAGAGGTCCGCCTCAAGCCAAATGTCCGTCTGCCAAACGTTTCTCCCGCGCTCTCTACAGAGGAGCGGTGGGCGCACACTGGTGACATCATTAACGAAAAGCTTAGACTGTCGTGCTGGTGTCTACCACAGTAATTTCTAATTGCTTGCATTCACCCCACACATGGTAAAATACCAGTTTCCTAACAACCAGTGTGGCAGCCCCACATGCTCCCCTTTGAATCTCAATAGTCAGTTTATTCAGACAGCTAATTTCATGAAATTGAACCAGTGACTGGGCAGGATGGCTGAGAAGGTATTGTGCTCAGGTTGCAGTTTTCCTTTCAATCACACTCCTGAATTCTTGAACTTCATACTTGTAAACCCAAGTAGTTATAATAGTTAATTGTGAAATAGACCACATGTACAATGCTGATAAAATCCACAAGCAGTAATGCCTTATGTACAAATAAAAGGTTTGCATACAGCAAGTGTTATTAGGAGATGCATAAATATCAGTGCATCCTACAATGGAAATCTAGGAGATGTGTTTCACAGTAAATCTGAGAGTCTTTATGATTTGTAGTTTTTGGATGGTCTGCTTGCAGTAACATTTATAAATCCAATGAAAACCCTAACCAAGAATAATGAACTTTTTTTTTTTTTGCTGAACTATCATGGACCTAGACACCAAATCATGCCAGCACACAGTGGACACCAATACTAACTTAGTATCATTTTCAGGCCACATGCAAAATCATCAAGAACAAGCCATTTTCAAACACAATGGAGGGGTCCTATGGTGTAATGGGCAGCACTCTGTCCTTTGACTCCAGGAATCTGAGTTCAAGTCTCAGTGGGACCTACAATTGATGAGGTTGAGAAATGTTTGTGTGAAAACATTCAAACAGAATAAGGATTGTTGGTGTAGTGTTTGAAATACTTGCAGTCTATTTATGAGCAGATGGCTCTTAGTTTGTATATGAATAATGAGAAAGCAAAATTTCAGTGTGTGTTGGTGTCAGTGTTAACTTTGAAATGACAGATCTGGACTGCAGGTGGGCCAGTGTAGCACCCTGCCTCTTTTACCACTGAGCCATGCTTTGGAAAAACTTCCTTATGTTATTTGGGCTGCCACGATAATGTTCTATGTAGTTTCTTGAGTGAAGCAAGTACATGTACATGAAAGGTGGTTCCATGGTTAAACAGTTAACACTCTGGCCTTTGAATCCAGTGATCTGAGTTCATAATGGAACCTGCATTTGTGGCAGTGCATGCTCTAAAATTGTGACCTACAGTCCTGATCTTTATGCTTGCTGCGTGGTGAGTGCTCATCTTCCAGTGACACAGTCATGAATGTATTTTGTATCAGTATTAAGACGGACACTATATACGATCAATTCAATCTCAAGCAGGCCTATGCCCTGTAGTGCTTGATGGTGTTTACTTTTCTTATAAGTAGGAAAGGGAGAACAGTCCTCATCCCATTTTTATATGTTATATATAAGAGGTTGACTGAAAAGTGGAACATCCATGATGCGCACTAACATAGTGATAATCAAAATGTAACAAGACAAGGTTAAACCCCTCGAAGTGTGGGTTCAATTCCTATTCCAGACTTTGAGAGTTCACTCCAGAATTGCTGGAAAAGCACCAGTGATGATGATGATGCTGAATTATGATTTGGGCCTTTTTAAATCAAAATTCTGGATAACAAGCTCATGAAAACTGCCCAACTGTTCCTCAGCTTCCAGTCTCTTCCCGAGACGTGGGTTCAAATCCCTCTCCTCACAAGCAGCTTCTTTAAGTTAATGTGATTTGACTAATGTGCACAAGTTAATGAAGTGCAGTGCATAACAAACACATGTATCCTAACATGTAATAAAAACTCTTATGGGAAAATTATTTCCATCTTTTAAACATATCAGTGTCTCCTACACATAAATCAAGGAGGAGTGTCCCAGTAATTCTGAACACCACAATCTGCAGGGTGCAACCTACTTGTACAATCATTAATTAATTAAATAATTAATTAGCATTAATCTAATCTGATGAATCTGATAATGGTGGCATGTCTTTGTGGTTCCATGGTGTAATGGTTAGCACTCTGGACTTTGAACCCAGTGATCTGAGTTCGAATCTCAGTGGAACCAAAGCTCATGCTATATTGTGAAGAGGAAGATGCGATATGCCGGACCCAACAATTTGGAAGAGCTGAAGGCAACCTGGGCTCTCATAACACCTGAGCAGTACCACAGAGTGTTTGATTTCATGCTATGCTGCATTGATTCAATTCAATTTCATTTATATAGCGCCAAATCACAACAAACTGTCGCCTCAAGGCGCTTTGTATTGTGGGTAAAGACCCTACAATAATACAGAGAAAACCCAACAGTCAAAACGACCCCCTATGAGCAGCACTTGGCGACAGTGGGAAGGAAAAACTCCCTTTTAACAGGAAGAAACCTCCAGCAGAACCAGGCTCAGGGAGGGGCAGTCATCTGCCGCGACCGGTTGGGCTAAGGGGAGAGAAAGACATGCTGTGGAAGAAAGCCAGAGATTAATATCAATTAATGATTAAATGCAGAGTGGAGTATAAACAAAGTAAATAAGGTGAATGAGAAGAAACAGTGCATTATGTGAACCCCACAGCAGACTAGGCCTATAGCAGCATAACTAAGGGATGGTTCAGGGTCACCTGATCCAGCCCTAACTATAAGCTTTATCATAAAGGAAAGTTTTAAGCCTAATCTTAAAAATAGAGAGGGTGTCTGTCTCCCAAATCCAAGCTGGAAGCTGGTTCCACAGAAGAGGGGCCTGAAAGCTGAAGGCTCTGTCTCCCATTCTACTCTTAAGTATCCGAGGAACCACAAGTAAGCCAGCAGTCTGAGAGCGAAGTGCTCTATTGGGGTGATATGGGACTATAAGGTCTTTGAGATAAGATGGTGCCTGATTATTCAAGACCTTGTATGTGAATTCTATTCTAGATTTAACAGGGAGCCAATGAAGAGAAGCCAATATGGGAGAAATATGCTCTCTCTTTCTAGTCCCTGTCAGTACTCTAGCTGCAGCATTTATAAATCAGCTGAAGGCTTTTCAGGGAGCTTTTAGGACAGCCTGATAATAATGAATTACAATAGTCCACCCTAGAAGTAATAAATGCATGAATTAGCTTTTCAGCATCACTCTGAGAAAGGATGTTTCTAATTTTAGAAATATTGCGCAAATGCAAAAAAGTGGTCCTACATATTTGTTTAATATGTGCATTGAAGGACATATCCTGGTCAAAAATGACTCCAAGATTTCTCACAGTGTTACTGGAGGCCAAAGTAATACCATCCAGAGTTTGCTGGATTACATTGCTGCTATAATCCAGCCAAAAGGAGCCTCAACTAAGCACTGAGTGCTGTACATGCTTGTACTTTTCAGTTGGCCAACATTTCTAAAAATAATTTTTTTTGTATTGGTCTTAAGTAATATTCTAACTTTCTGAGATACTGAATTTGGGGTTTTCATTAGTTGTCAGTTCTAATCATCAAAATGAAAAGAAACAAACATTTGAAATATATCATTCTGTGTGTAATGAATGAATATAATATACAAGTTTCACTTTTTGAATGGAATTACTGAAAAAAAAAATCAACTTTCTCATGATATTCTAATTTTATGACCAGTACCTGTAAATACCTTGCATATAAAAGTGAATGCGACAGTTTGCATTTCATTCAGTGGTTTTTGCTTACGAACTTGAACATATAAAACATATTCCACCAGCAGACATTTGACGGTACACTTGAAACATGCTGTAAATATTATATAAACTTAGTAAATTTGCACGAGATGGTTTTGGGGATCATTACTTGGAAACATAACTTGCTGTGATTGCCACACTGGTAGATGGACATACACTGTGAGTGCAATGATGAGTAGAATATAGATTTAAAGCACAAACTTTGGTTCCACTGAGATTTGAACTCAGATCACTGGATTCAAAGTCCAGAGTGCTAACCATTACACCATGGAACCAGTCAGAGACATAGCACATTACCATCAGAATAGATTAATGATAATGTCGACGATCTTATACTAGCAGGTTGCACCCTGCAGATCATGTTTTTCAGAATTACTGGGACACTCCTCCTTGACTTCTGTGTAGGAGACACTGATATATTTAAAAGATTGAAACAATTTTTCCATAACAGATTTTTTGACATGTTAGGATACATGTGTTTCTTATGTACTGCACTTCATTAACTTGTTAGCTGAATCTCATTAACTTAAAGAAGCTGCTTGTGAGGAGAGGGATTTGAACCCACGTCTCAGGAAGAGACTGGAACCTAAGCATCAGTTGGGCAGTTTTCATGAGCTTGTTATCCAGAATTTTGATTTAAAAAGGCCCAAATCATCATCCATCATTATCATCATCATCATGATCATCACTGGTGTTTTTTAAATGGTAAATATCAATGACTGATGAAAAGTATCTGGTGGAAGTTTCTCAGCTGTTCTCAGTTTGTCATAAAATGTTTGGACTGCTTGTTGCAGAATGTAATTTCACAATGGAAATTTTTCTTTAATAAATAATAATAATAATCTTTTTTTAGTCTTATTGAACATTAATCAACAGTCAATACCCAAAAGTCTCACCTTGGATAAATGGATGGTGAAAAAGGTTATTTCAAAGTTTGGAGTTTCATTATTTTTCAAAGTCACTTACCTTATTAGTTCTTCTTTATTTTTGTTCTACTATAAATTATCATTTATGTTCTTATAGGACTCAAAAACTATGGTAAACACTGTTCATCATAAATAACGTATCAGTGATTTTGCCTGTGACACGAAGTGCTTTGATTCTTTCATAAATACATCATCATACCATACACCCTTAATATTAAAGCACTGTCCAAATTTATAGCAGCATTGAACTGCTTCTTTGGATGTTCCTCCACCAACCTCTCCAACTCGAAAGATAGAATAAAATAAAATAAAACTTCCGTTAGTCTCTAACAAGACAAACTACACCAGATTAAAACACGCCACTCTGACAACCTCTTGCTGCACTCCTTCCTGGCTGAAAAACTGTTAAAAAATATATGACAAATATAGCTTTCGATTTAGTATTAAGTGACAATGATGAATGGTGGCATTTTTAGAACTAATGTTTTAGCAAAAGTAGCAATAAAATACTATTAAAATACCTCACTACACATAAAGAAATGTATTATTGACAAATTCTACATAATTCTACATCAACAAATAAAGTATTTATTTATTTTCTGTTGTACAGTTAATGTTGCAAAACTTTGCAAGACTCCTGACAACCGTCGCTGAAACGAAACCGCTGGCAAGTGCTTTTAAAAGATCCTTGTCTTCTAAACAAGTCCAATTGCAGTACCTTTTCACCTGACCCACGTCCATATGAGGTCAGGGGTCACCTGCGACTGCGTCCCATGCGACAGTGGGGTTTTTTGTGCATTCTGGGGTATGTTGCATAGTGACTGCAATAGGCTCCTTCGTCAGCCAACTTCGTCGGCTCTGGCCTAATTATCAATATTAATATTATCATTATTACCAAAAACTTGACTAGTGACCTATGATTATGTGACAACTTGTCCAAACATTTCATTAAAAAACTGAGAACTGAGAAACCAGCTGAGTCTCATGAATTGCTGCTACTTACTGTTTATAAAATAGTGAATTAATGTAAATTAGGACAGAACAGACGAACTGAAGTTTGGCCTGCTAATCTAAGGATTAGCAAGCTGGCTGGAACGTTACTCCCAGCTTAATCAACTAATAATAAAATACATGAAAGGTGAAGTTACTGGTTCGATGAACGCATGGTAATCAGCATCAGTCCAACTCTGTCTAAAAGTCCAGTATCTGGGTTCAACAAGTGACAATGTATCAAACAGTCCATGATAACCTTATGAACAGCAGCGTCAAACTGAAAATCCTTAATTACTGAGGCAAGCTAAGCATCCTGATTGGTTGCTGGCTACATTCTTACTGGTTACTGCATGATATGATCATTTTATGATATGAAAACACACAGACATTATTCATATTGTCATCTTTGTGATGACCATCATTAACAATGAATTCCCAGGACAGTAACTTTAAAACTGATTGTCAAATCCTTACACTAACCCTAACTTAACTCTAACTTTAACCCAAAAACCAATTCCTAACTTTCGAGCTGTAATCTCAGCACTCTGGTGGATTTTGTTAGAATTAGTTTATGGTGGTTTTCATGGTTTACCAATCTCATGAGTGTTTAGCAAAGTTTAATGATTATTTGGTGAACGGGCACAATCACAACTTTAATTTTTAGTTCCATAAAGCATACCCTGACAGTTGTCTTTTTGTCCTCAAACTTGGCACATACAGGTCACTCACTAGTGGAACTTTTGAAACTGTTATTTTAGTGGTAGGTCTCACAGTAAACTAGCCTCATAGCTGTTTACTGTTACATGGAGAAAATCACTGCTGTCAGAGGTGGGATTTGACCCCAACCCTCTAGGAGAGACTACAATCTGAATGCAACAACTTTATGCCACTTGGTCATCCTGACATTACCCACAGCAGATTCATGAAAGTAATTGTTTGACTGAACTGACTACTGGAATCAATGTGTGGCCATGGATCCTTAGAGAACTGATCATTTTCCAGTGGGTGGGGCGCATACAAGGACCTAGATCCTCAACCTCCTGTAGAAGGCATGAACATCATTCGATCTTATTACACATTTTTCCCCAACCATAAGGGATTTTTAACATTTCAAATTTTAGTGCTTTAAAACACTTCATAATTTTTAAGCTGAAAATAAATAAACAAAATATTATTATTACGAGATGATGTGCTAAATACATTTTGGCATCTCTTACATTTTATAAAAACCCAAAGGACCCTGAATCCCTCTGAAGTGGCACATAATCAGCAGGATGTCAGAGTGCCCACCTCCCTCATTATTACCTCTAAAATGAGTAGAACCAGTGAAGCTGTTTAGAAACCAGCATCAGATCAGACTGAGGTTGGAGGACCATCTTTAGCTGAGAATGTGAGCCACTAAGTTCACTGTAGACAGTAGAGGGCAGCATGTGGCTGAGTGTGAATGTTTTCTGACTTGAACATAACACAGAATCAGCTTCAACACGTAAATCATCAGAAGATCAAAATTAATCAGTGAAAAAACAAAGAAAGAAATTTTTCATCTGAGACTGTTGTGATGATCAGAGTTGTACTTAAAGGTTTGGGTCAGCTGCAGGAAATTTTCACATTTCAAAATTAGCTGTGTCACTCTAACATTTGGGAATGTCTGATTGGGAATTTATTTTAAAGCTCGGATTCTGGAATTTGTATACGATCGTTCAAATCTTTTTTTTCTTTGTTCAGTCATCAAAAATACCTCTCCTAATCCAGTGTTAGGAACACAACCAGAGACAATAACTCTTTACCTCAGACTCCTCTTTTTATGATCATTCCTTGAGAAGGCACATTTATATAAACAATGCAGTTTATACACATTACCCAATCCTTTAGAAAGTACCACAAGAGCTTCAGTGCTGTTACATCAGCCATCATTATAGTTAACATGGTTAAAAACTGTGAATAAGATAAAAAATGAGAAATAAAATCATGTATTTTGACCTGATAGAAATGAACGGAACACTAATAAGAAGATAACATTTCTATCATGTTTATTAAAACCAGCATAATTATTAGAAAAAAAAAAGAGATACACACAAAAACAGCAATACTTTTTAGCAATACGAGCACAACTATGAAAGGCACCGCTTCAGCTGACTCTGAATAAAAAGACAGTAACAGTTTGTTCATCCAAAGAAATTATTTTAACAGCAGGAAGAAAAAGTGAATTTCATTAAGTACACATTCAAGATAAAATACAGTCAAGTTTTTCAGGAAGCCTTCTTGGTTTTGGCTCACACACTGTGAATCTGAGTCATATTTTAAGTCATGAAAGCAGCTGATTTTAATTCCACCTTTTAAAACCTTTCATATGTAACATAGTTAAAATGGTTCGTGTTAAATCCTGCTAAAATGCACCATCTGCTGGTCAAAAGTCATACTGCATTCACCCTTAGGAGCAAGGCATTGTGGGTAATCCTCAGAGTCGCGAGGATCACTCATGAGATGCAGATGGAGAATTAAAGACAACTGATGCCACAGCCTGAGCAGCTTCTCGTGATTTATTTCTACACTCAGAGAGGACACCAGATACACATAGGTCACATTGGTGCCGTGACTCGTCCTCGACAACATCGGACCGGGCTGGTGTCTTCTCATCGCAGCATCGTTTGGAGCATCTCTTGTGTTTTGACTGCTGGGTGTACTTCAATTTTACATTTGCCTGTTATCATATTGCGTTAAGCCCATTGTAGTTCTTTTGATGTACTGCTAAATATGGATCTCAGTAACTGTGGTGATAACTTAAATGTGACCCCCCTTGGTATTGGTAGGGGTAGAGGGTTCACAGCTGTTCCTTTTTCACTGGGTGGCCATCGGGTGGGTAATAGGACAACAGATAGTCCCTGTGGGCTTTTGTTTGACTCACAGCCACCAGAGGGCGCTACTGCGTCAGTTGCAAATCCTCCAATTACTGATGTAAGTCTAGTTGACCAAATGAGTTCTATTGTACAGCAGATTGGACAACAGCTGGCTGATAGCGTTATGTCACATCTTAATATACCTCACACCTCAAGTCCTGCAGCTGCTACGTATGCATGTCCTGGTGGGGCATATGAAACAAAAGACATCCCTTCCAGTCAAGCTTTGGATCTTTCCCAGGTGCAGCTAGTAGCTCAGAGACAGATCAAAGACCCACCTATATTTCGAGGTGAGGGTTCGGACTCACTGACTGTTGATGAATGGGAGGAAGCCATGCAGAGTTACATAAGGAAGAGCGGCATTCTCCCAGAAAATCAAGCTGAGGAGATTATGATGCACCTGAGAGGCAGAGCGAAGGATGTTGTAAAATTTGGTGTAAGGAATGGTGGTCTTGATGTCCAGCATAACCCACAAGCCATCTATGGCCTCTTACGCAAACATTTTAGCTCCTCCCACTGCTCGACAGTGCCCCTGGCTGATTTTTATTCCACCCTGCCAAGTGACGGAGAAGATCCATATGAGTATTGGCTAAGGCTAAACAGAGCCGCTGATGTTGTTGGTAACTGTCTTAAGGAGCAGGGGAAATCTTTTGACAATGCTGGTGTTGAAGTTGCACGCATGTTCATCAGACACTGCCCCTGCAGGGACCTGGCTCTTGTCTTTAAAACTAAGACATGTGTTAAATGGTCTGCTCGTGAAGTTCAGGAAGTGCTGGATGAGTATCACCTTGAAAAAGGGCTCAAGCGTTCTTCAGATAAGAGCAACAGTGTCCATGTACATAAGGCTGAGGTTAGCGCTAATGCTACTTTTTGTCCAGTCGGCCATGAGCAGAGACAGGTTGTGAATCAGGAGGGCTCTGCTATTGAGCGGTTGATCAGCATGCTTGAGAAAGTGTTGCTTCAGGGCCCTGGCTATGCTCATGCTACTGTAGGGCGACAGAGTGCCAAATTGCCAAAAATACCAGGCTTGAAGGACACACCATGCTCTGTATGCAGAGACAGCTCCCACTCTACACTGACTCACTGTCGAGAAAACAGATTGTGCTTCCTGTGTCACTTACCTGGCCATTCAAGGCACAACTGCCCCAAAGGGAGTTGTTCTCCTTCCAACGGACAGCAGGGAAACTGAATGATCTGCGTGGAGGGGAGGACAGCGCAGATCAAGTGAGTAGACCTCCCACCTTTGACTCGACAGATATTGATGATTACGAGGCTTTATTCTGCACTTACAGTGGCTTGGTGCCACCACAGAAAACACTGATTGCACAGAGCCTGCATCGACTCTCAAAGACTGATAGCTTGTTCTACTCTGATGTGACTACTGATGGTGGACATGTTCTTAAGGCATTGGTGGACAGTGGATCTATGGCATGCACCGTAAGTGAAATGGCCGACAGAAAACTCTCACAGTCAATCCCTGATATTGACAGGAAATCAGCTGAGGATTTTGTCATCATAGGGTGTGGGGGCCACTTTGTCACGCCTTCTGCTATGTATGACCTCACTGTATCAGTGTATGGCTTTAGGGTGATAATTCCTGTTCTGGTTGTCCCGGGCCAGACTGATGACATGATCCTGGGCAGCAATGCTATAAAGTGGCTTATTTCACAGTTGAAAGTGACTCTTGGTGCCCAGTATAGCCCGTCCACAGTGGGTGGTATTCAGAGTGACACTTTACCCCACTTGGCAACCTTGCTGTCTTATTCAGATAACTGTGATGTACATGCACTGCCTCCCAGCTTTGGCACTGCGAAACTTAAGAGACGCGTCACCCTGCAGCCCATGTCTGAACATTTGGTGTGGGCTAAGCTGCCTGCACCTGATGCCTCAGTGGCAGGGAGTACTGTCATCATTGAGCCCACCCAGTCTCGGTCCAGACCTGTTCAGATTCTGGTGGGCAGAGTTGTAACTTCCTTGTGGGGGGATGGTTGGGTCCCTGTTAAAGTGGTGAATCCCTCTGAGAAGCCCCTCACTCTGAGACGAAATACAAAGATTGCTGATGTGTCCCCCTGTCTTTCTGTACAGGACTTACCTGAACCTGTCCTTATTCAATCAAGTGCACAGTACACACAAGACTCACCGACTACTCTGAGATCAGAGGCAGAAATGTCACAGACCTTGTGTGATTTGGGCCTACAGGACTTGGACCTTTTGTCTTGTGAAGTTTCCCTGGAATGGAAGGGCAAACTGCTGCGGATCATTGAACAGTATGAATCCATCTTTTCCCGGCACAAAATGGATTGTGGTGAAGCAGTAGACTTTGTCCACAGAATCCGCCTTGTAGATGACAAACCCTTCAGACTGCCATACAGACGGGTACCGCCATGCTATTATGAGAAACTTCGCACTGCCCTGAACGAGATGGAGGAGTCGGGGATAATTCGTAAGTCACAGAGCGAATTCTCATCTCCCCTTGTCTTGGTTGCTAAGCCAAATGGTGACTTGCGCATATGTAACGACTTCAGATGGCTGAATGCAAGGACAGTTAAAGATGCACACCCTTTGCCTCATCAGTCAGATGCACTTGCTGCACTTGGTGGAAATGTCTTCTTTTCCACAATGGACCTCACGTCGGGGTTCTACAATGTCAGACTCCATGAGGATGATAAAAAGTACACTGCGTTCTCTTCCCCATTTGGCCTTCATGAGTATAACAGAATGCCCCAAGGCCTGACAAATAGTCCTGCCACTTTTATGCGAATGATGATGTCCATTTTTGGTGATGAGAACTTCACAAGCCTGTTATGCTACCTGGATGACCTTATGGTCTATGCCCCATCTGAACAGGTGGCACTTGACCGTCTACAGATGGTCTTTTCACGCCTTGCTGCCAACAACCTGAAGCTCTCGCCTAAGAAATGCCACTTCCTTCAGCGGTCTGTGAAGTTCCTGGGACACATCATATGTGGTGATGGTGTACAAATGGACCCAAGTAAAGTAGAGGCTATAGATAACGTGCAGGAAGCTGATCTGATGGAGTCTGACAGTGTGACACCTTGTGCTAGAAAAATCAGATCCTTCCTAGGAATGGTTCTCTATTACCATCACTTTATTGAACGGTGCTCTGCAAAAGCTAAACCGCTGTTTGATCTTGTGGCTGAGCCAGCTGCATTACATAAGAGGGGAAGGGGCCATAAGCCCAAATTTAAAAGAGGCCAAGTGAAACTGTCTCCAGCTGACTGGACTGATGAGTGTAGAGAAGCATTCAGGACTTTGAAACATGAACTTGTGCATAGTGTCACATTAGCCCATCCAGATTTTAATGCACCATTCATCCTTGCAGTCGATGCCTCTTTTGATGGCCTTGGAGCTGTCCTTTCTCAGTTGCCTCCGGATGGAAAAATTGCCAGACCAGTGGCTTTTGCCAGCAAGACACTCTCACGCGCTCAGTTAAATTACCCAGCGCATCGGCTGGAGTTTCTTGCTCTTAAATGGGCAATCTGTGACAAGTTCAGCCATTGGTTGAAGGGCCACCATTTCACAGTTTGGACAGATAATAACCCGTTAACATATATCTTGACTAAACCTAGGTTAGACGCCTGTGAGCAACGATGGGTTTCAAGGCTTGCAGCATATAGTTTTGAGCTGAAGTATGTCCCTGGCACGAAAAATGTCGTTGCTGATGCGTTAAGTAGGGAGCCATTTGTTCAGTCATGCATGGGCCACCGGCTGGTCACCGAGCCTTATGCTGCTTTGTTGAACCAGGTGGATGGTCTGGCGGACAGGAACGTGCAAGACGCATTTCGGTGCGCCGCCAACTGCCAGTTGGTTGTAGGTCAATCTGAGGGGGAGGCTACTGCCACCCTGCCTCTCTCTCAAGGTTCTCTCTCTTCCCAGGATGTCTCTGCTGTGTTGACTGCACATGACTCTGGCAGTATCAGCTGCATGGGAGGGGTTGGCCCTAATGTGCCACAGCTTGCGAGTGTTGCTCAGCCTGCTTCCATGCCGAAGAGTGAACTTGTTGACCTGCAAGAACAAGATGAGGTTTTGAGCAGGGTTTTCTTTTATGTCCGGCGACACAGAAGGCCCACCAGACGTGAACGCACTGATGAATCTCAAAGTGTAGTGAAATTGCTGAGACACTGGCCCAGACTTTTGATCAAGGATGGATTGTTGTATAAGGTGAAAAAGGACAGGCACCTGAACACACGGATTTACCAGTTTGTTGTCCCAGGCTCCCTGAAGGCTCAAGTTCTCCAGGGCCTTCATGATTCTGCAGGCCATCAGGGGCAAGCTCGCACTCTGTCCCTTGCCAGGCAAAGATTCTTTTGGATAGGAATGGAGCAGGATATCATCAATCATGTGAAGAACTGCTTTCGTTGTGTGGTTGGAAAGACCCCAGAGCCAAACGACCGTGCACCTCTGGAGAACATTTGTACCACTGAACCAATGGAGCTAGTCTGCATTGACTTTTGGACTGCTGAACAGACTGACAAGAAGTGTGTTGATGTTTTGGTTGTAACGGACCACTTCTCCAAATTAGCGCATGCATTTCCCTGTAAGAATCAGTCTGCAAGGCAGGTTGCCCGTCGCCTGTGGAATGACTTTTTTTGTATCTATGGATTTCCCAGATGTATACATTCCGATCAGGGGGCCAACTTTGAGAGCCAACTCATTAAGGAGCTCCTGGACATGGCAGGCATTCAGAAGTCACACACCACCCCATACCATCCGATGGGGAATGGTATCGTGGAGCGATACAATAGGACGCTGGGGAACATGATAAGGACTTTACCACCACACTCCAAAGCCAGGTGGCCACAGATGCTTCAGATGCTGACATTTTGCTACAATTGTACTGAACATGAGATGACAGGTTTTGCTCCGTTTTTCCTCATGTTTGGGAGAATTCCTCGTCTACCTGTTGATGTTGTTTTCCAGCATGTTCTTCCTACTAGTACTGTTGTCGACCATCGTGAGTTCGTCTCACATCTGAAACGTGATCTGGCTGAAGCTGCCCGCATTGCCAGGCAGAACAGCCGGGTGGAACAAGCCCATCAAGCAAAGAACTACAACCGCAAAGCCAAAGGATCACCTCTCTCTGTTGGTGATAGAGTCTTGCTCGCTAATCGCGGTGAAAGAGGGAAGAAAAAGATTGCTGACAAATGGGAGTCCACAGTTTTTGAAGTGGCAGCTGTAAAACCTGGCATAAACGTGTACTGCATCAGAGACCCTGTGACATTGAGGGAGAAAGTTGTCCATAGAAACCTCCTACTCCCAGTGAGTTTCCTCCCCTTGGGAGGTGAATACGAACTGGAGTCAAGCTGTTCTTCAGTAGCTGGTAGTGGACAATGTGAGCCAGACCCTCCAGCTGATGTACAGGACAGTGAGACAAAGACAATTCACTGGCTCATGCGACTAGACCAAACAAGTGAAGGGGAATCTGAAGCCAGTCTAACTGGGTGTTCTCTTGATGTAGCCATGAGTGTCTCAGCCCCAGAGATTGAGGCGACTGTTGTTCCACAGGCTATGTGTGAACCATTGGTTGAACAGGTCCCCTCATCGGACCACACTGTTGAATGCGTTGAGCTCCAGAGTACCCCCTTGCAGCCCTCAGCAGGGGATGCTCATCAGGTTCTTTCACCTGAGCACAAGACTGACACACAACTAGCTGTACAGACTGAGGACCACGTAGTTTGTACACAGCCACCAGCTCTTTGCACTAGATCAGGGAGACCTGTAAAATCCCCGGCACGTCTCAGTTGTGAAATCAATGAGCAAAATGTTGATGACTCAGTTTCAACTGTTGATTCCTTGTTTTCTTTTGTAAGAACTATGTTTGTGGGATAACTTGATAATTGTTCTGAGAAATTGTGCAGTAATGTTATCCTTGAGCATTTTTTTTGAGTATCTTCTGCCTTAGAGCAATGTTCACATACTGAGAGGTGTATATGGCATCTTTCATGTCTGAGTTGGCGAGAGAATTGGCCACTCCCTTGCTTAACTTGTTCCTCATGGAAAGTTTCTAACTGACTTGGACTTGTGCTCTTGCTGCTACACAGTTAACCTTGTGTGAGTTCAATTTTTTTTTGTATTTTTCTTATCTGATAGGCCCCATTTTAGCAGAATTTAAGGGGGGTGTATGTAACATAGTTAAAATGGTTCGTGTTAAATCCTGCTAAAATGCACCATCTGCTGGTCAAAAGTCATACTGCATTCACCCTTAGGAGCAAGGCATTGTGGGTAATCCTCAGAGTCGCGAGGATCACTCATGAGATGCAGATGGAGAATTAAAGACAACTGATGCCACAGCCTGAGCAGCTTCTCGTGATTTATTTCTACACTCAGAGAGGACACCAGATACACATAGGTCACACATAGTGAGGTAAAGTCTGTTTCCCTTGAATGACTGAAAGACTGTCTGCTGCACTGATGTTCAGAACAATCTCTAACATCTCTTAAAGAATAATCTATTTCTTTTGCAGCATCACCTTCAGTCAAACCATAGAGTGACGTCAGGTGCCCGTCATCACTTTATTAACCACTGATAGTGCACTTTTAAAAGAAAACAAAATAGCAGCCGTTATGTGGTCAATCTGTTGGTACAACAAGTCTCCTGATTTCTCAGAGTTGCAGTTGTAGTTTGTGCTTTGAGTCCCTGAGATTTTGGAGTTAAACACTCGAAAGTGATATGATCAATATGATCTGAAATATCTTCTAGTAACTCACTACAGTTTAATTTTTTGGTTTTCTAATTTTCTTTACAACAGTGGAGTGGAGTTCAAATTTGACTCTTCACAGACATCAGTGTAAAAGATGGAAAAACAGCACAGAGGTAAAAAAAAATGAGACGGACCTTGAAACAGAGATACAGACTCCATTTCCCCACGTGTGCACACACCTTCATAATGACGCTAAACAATTTCTAATTTTAGTGGCAGCTCTGTGTCACCGTTTCAAGGATCCTTAGAAGGATTAGCTGTTTTCTCTGAGAAGCTGCAGAAAAAGAAAAGAAGTCAGTGTTATAATACACACTAACACATACATATGAAAAATGGTGCTCTAAAAAAAAAGGTTATTACCAGCATCTAACTTAAAGCTACTGCACAGCAAATGAAGCTATTTGATTCTTAAGACTTTACTGTTAACAGTGAACCCAGTGGGCAGTCACAGCTATGAGCTGTGAGCTCATTAATCAACATCTACAGCATGTACATGACTCCATGTTTCAAAATGAAATTAAGCAAGTCACATTTCACCTGTTAGCTGGACAAATGGCTCAGTATAATTGACTCTACTGATTATTTTCTTAAAATCAAATCTCGTTCCACATTTGATCGATCCTTCTGTATACATTAAAGTCCTTTTAGCCCAAGCCATCAAGTTAGAAACATATTAGTAACTCACGCCTCTTTTCCTGATGTGTTTTGCAGCTACAAATAGAGCCAGAGGTGCAGCAACAGTCAGAACTCCAGAAACCCATCCCCATATAAACACACCAACTCCAGAACAGGACTTGAACTCACCCGTTTTCTCTGAAACACGTTAAACAAAAAGTTAATACAGGACTGTAGCTGGATGCCACATACACCACACTGACCACAGACTACACACAACTGCGATTAAACAGTGTCTAAAAATAAATCAATTATAGTTATTTGCTCAGAAAAAACACCAGTAAATAAATCTTACCATGATAATGCACATAGATCTCACCATGAGTCACATGACAGAGCTCCTCCTGTGTGGCTACACAGTGGAGGAGGTTGGTCTTCATCTTGGTCACATTAGTGAGGAGGGTGATGTAGCAGCGGTCTCCTCTGTATGACACCTGTGGCTCTTCAGCAGGAAGGATGTTTCCATCGCTGTCCTGCCACTCAACTTTAGGCTTTGGAGAAGCACCTGGAACCTCACACTTCAGCAGTGCTCTGTCCTCTGTGGTATTCAGAATCCAGGTGTACGGCTTTGGAGCTGCCCCTGTAATTAAAACATAAAGATACAGTTGGAGCAGAAGAAACGGAATAATGTCGTGTTGTTCTGTTACAAGACTGAAGACGAGAATATGAGTATTTAAGAGAGAAAAGTAGTGAGAAATATAAATTTAAAGTGGCGTTCAAACACTGAGGTCAACCGAGTTCCAGCTCACACAGATATGATGTGCAGGCCTCAGCGACATCACCACTCACCTGATTTTTCTTCTGATCGGTCTTTAAGGACACATTCTGAAAAGCAAACAATACACAAATTTTCACATCATGAATTTAAACATTTGTATCAGTAAGACTTAAAATATTTATACTTGACCATTTTATCTAAAAGTCAGTGCGATAAAAAATATTTTGGGAAAAAATTCTATATGTCGTATAGATTTAGTTTTTTGTCTTTGTTGTTGTTTTAATCACTTGGTAGCAAACAAGTGATTCCAGCTGTGGTCTTTAAATGTCTTTTTCCAGCTTGCTTTCAAAAAGAACTCACCAACAACAAGTTTAATGATGAATGTTTGTTCTGGCTGCAAACGTGGGAAATCACAAGTGTATTCGCCACTGTCAGCCATCCTCACATTTCTGATGATGATTGAGGCGTTACCAGACTCCAGTTCTTCTGGAAAATGTGAGACTCGCCCTCTAAACAGCTTGTCTTGACCTTGAAGGCCATTATTATAATGACAGCCTTCATCATACATGAACACTTCCTGCTTATTTGGTGCCTTTTTCCTCCAGTCAAAGAGCATTTGCACAAGGTTCTGCTTGGTGCTGAGGGCGCAGGGTAAGACTGTATCACTTCCTTCTAATGCAGCCACAGCAACGACTGAAGAATGAAGCATATTTCATTCATTATGTTTGAAAACAAATTTTAAACCATGTTGCAAAGCAGGTAGAATTATTTACTGACATTTTTTATTTAACTTTTTATTTATTTAAGAAGTCACATGACCCAACCATTTTTAGCAAGTAGTTTTATTAGATTCTCAGTGTGTTCCAAAATTTCACTTCATGTGTCTGCACCTGAAGTCAGCAATTTGGCCAACATACAATCTACTGTGTGTTTCATGCAAGTGTTTCCTTAAAAGATAAACCAAATTAAGAATCAGTCATTACAATTTCTCTGAACTACTTTAACACGTTTTTTGAAACAAAAAACTGCTTTGAGAGATAAAACACATTTTCTCCCCTCCCCCGAAAGCAAATGCATTCTCCAACAGTGCTATCCTTTAAATGTAGACTAAATAACTCGTCTCTTACATTCATTGTCAGTTCATAATAATGCTGCTAACAAATGTTTAGTGTCATTAGTCTACTTACAGGTTACATGTCCTTGTGTTATTGCAGATATATTCAGAAAAAAGAGGCATGAAAATAAAATCTTCGTAGTTATCAGCTTCATTTCAGGACTCAAACTGTAAAGGCTGTTCATCTTGTGCTGTGCGCTGCAAGTCAGAAAAAAACAGGGAGAGATCTGCCCGTCAGCTGAAGACTACGTAAGAAACCCCCATCAAAATGGGGGTTCCTCCCCCTCAGAACTTTCTCATCACTCTGATACAGAGAGCTTGCATCAAATACTGAAAACCACATCCTGTAACGTCAGGGAGAGCACCTTTTGTAGAGACATGCAGAGCCTGGCTGAGTGAAGGGGGATGGTCTGATGGAGCTCAGAGGCAGTAGATAAATGCCACTGGCGGTGTAGAAACATTGCCAGGCTCTATTATTGAAAGTCCAAAATTCACACAAACCATCTTTTAGTAACACACATCTCCATTTCAAGATATGAAACGGAGTTTCGGTCATCTTAAATACACTGAATATCCCGTTTCAGAGTGAATTTGAACCAGTCACTTGATTTAGTCTTTTTTTTTTTCAAACTTTATTAACAATTAACAAGTATATACAGAACATCTTAATGCCAGGGTTACATAAAAGAAAAAAATGAGAGGAATATAAAAACCATAGCACAATAACAATATACAATATGCAAATTAAATATATTAGAAAGTTACTAATTAACATAAAATTTGTTCAGAATATGATTGGTTTCAATTGCCTTTTTTATTCTCCAGTTCTTTAATTGTTGTGCTATATTGCAGAAGTCCTTGACCGAAGCGATTAATATTTGGTTCAGAGTCTGTCCATTTGGTTTTATGAAAATAAAATTTTCCCAGGAGCAGCAGAAGTTGATACCTGATTCAGTCTGACTGAAGAAATGAAGTACCAAACGTCATCAGTGATGTCTACTGACACAAGCTCCGACCCACTGCTTCACAATAAGTAACCTCTCAACTTTAAAGCGTGTTTCGAAGCCTCAGTGTCAGAAGTGGCATCACTACACATCACATAGTTTTTCTTATTGTTATTTAGTTTTGTTAATTTCAAATAATGGTTTCTCCTTCTGCAAGTTGTCATGGAAATTAAAATGATCAATCAACAGAGGGCTGAATTCAAAGACACCCCGAAAATCTCCTAATGAGATAATGAATGGTGTCCTGGGGGATCTCCTCCCAGATCTGGTCCAGAGCATCACTGAACTTCTGGGGAGTCTGAGGTGCAACCTGGTGGCACGGATGGACTAAACATAATGTCCCAGAGGTGTTCTAGTGGATTCAGGTCAGGTGAAAGTGGGGGCCAGTTAATGGTATCAATTCCTTCATCCTCCAGGAACTGCCCGCATACTCTCACCACATGAGGCTGGGTATTGTTGTGCACCAGGAAGAACCCAGTGCACCAGCGCAGGTTCTGATGATGGGCCTTAAAATTTCATCCCAATATCTAATTGCGGTCAGGGTGTTGTTGCCTATAGAGGTCTGTGCATCCCTTCATGGATATGCATTCCCAGACCATCACTAACCCACCACCAGACCAGTCATGATATACAGTGTAGAATAACATGCCTCTCCAGACAGGGCACCAGTGGTGGACCTGCCAGTTCTAGTATTCTATGGTAAATGCCAATGGGACTCCACGGTGCCAGGCAGTGAGCACAGCACTCATTAGAGGACATCTGGCCCTCGGGCCGCCCTCATGAAGTCTGTTTCTGATTGTTTGGTCAGAGACATTCACACTACTGGCCTGCTGGAGGTCATTTTGTAGGGCTCTGGCAGTGCTCATCCTGTTTCTCCAAAGGAGCAGATACCAGTCCTGGAGATAGGTTAGGGACCTTCTGGGCCCTGCCCAGCTCTCCTAGAATAATTGCCTGCCTCCTGGAATCTCCTCCATGCTTATGAGACTGTGCTGAGAGACACAACAAACCTTCTGTCAATGGCACATATTGATGTGCCATCCTGGAGGAATTGGACAACCTATCCAACCTCTGCATTGTCCAGATATCACCTCATGCTAACCTAGATAAATACAAAACTAGTGAAAAAAACAGAACAGATGAGGAGGGAAAAAATGTCAGTGCCTCCACCTGTAAAATATTCCTGTTTTGGGGGTTGTCTCATTGTTGCCCCTCTAGCGCACCTGTTGTTAATTTCACAAACACCAAAGCAGCTGATACTGATTAACAACCCCCTCCACTACTGAACTGATCAGATCAATATACCATTGTCAAGTTTAATTGACGATGCTATACTCTGATTAAAAAGCATTCCTTTCATTTTTTTTGAGCAAATTTTTTAAAATCACCATTTCTTTATCATCCTCATCATCCTCATCATCCTAATCACCTGATAACAATCTGATTTGAGTAGGTGGTGTAGTGGGAAATTTGTCTTTCAACTCAAATAACCTTTGTGTATCTGTGGGGCCATGTAACTGTAATTTTCTTGTACAAAGACTGAGTGCACAAAGATGAGAAAAACAATAGTAATGTAAGCTGTGTTCAAGGTCATGACGCAGGTCATTATCATGCTGATACCTAAATAATGGTGAGAACTGAAACTTGTGATGGAAAATTTGTATTTCAGCTGTAATAACTTCTGTGTACCTCTTAGTGCTTTAGACAACTCTGCCATCCTGGCAGATCTGTCACAGTGACAATTTTGTGAAATTAATTGTTTGAACAAGTTATTGGGACTAACTATATGAGGCTGTCATGGATTGTCTGAGAGCTGGTCATTTTCTGATTTATGGTATGCACACAAAGAACAAGATGTTCAACTTATAGAAGATGCAAATACTACTTGACCTTATAAAATCAGGTCCAGCTGAGAGATCAACTCAGACCATTAGATTCAAAGTCCGGCATTGTATTTATCATATTAATGATATTTATATACCTCTGAAAATGCATGTGTCACAGTGTAAGATAGACATAACCTATCTCAGCTGTCATAGGATGAGAGGCAAGGTACACCCTGGACAGGTCACCAGCCTGTTACAGGGCCTGTTTGTGGTTCTGGCTGCAGATGAGGGAAATCACAGGTGTAGTTGCCGCTGTCAGCCATCCTCACACTTCTGGTGATGATAGAGGTGTTACCAAACTCCAGATCTTCTGGAAAATGTGACATTCGTCCTCTTAATTGCTCATCTTGATCTTGAAGGACATTATTATAATGACGGACTTCATCATACATGAACACCTCCTGTTTATTTGGTGCCTTTTTCCTCCAATCAAAAAGCTTTTGTACAAGGTTCTTCTTGGTGCTGAGAGAGCAGGGTAAGATTGCATCACTTCTTTCTAATGCAGCCACCGTGGTGACTCCTGGACTTGAAGAATGAAGCATATTTCATTCATTATGTTTGAAAACACATTTAAAACCAGTTTAAAAAGCAGATCGGATTATTTAAGGACATTTTTTATTCAACTTTTTATTTATTTAAGAAGTCACGTGACACAACCATTTTAAACAGGTAGTTCTGTTTCAGTCTCAGTGTGTTCCAAAATAACACTCATGTCTGTTGCTGAAGTCACTAATTTGATCCATACAACAGTAAAGCAAATACAGGAGTCATTTTTTGTTAAAGTACTTGGTTGTAACAATAACACACAGTTTTACTTACAGTTAGGTGTTTTGCTATTCATTGTTACTTTGATTAAAGCTGCATAGTGTAATAATGCAAAATAAAAGGCTCAAAGCAATAGAGCTCTGTTTTACTAGAGACATATGTTTTTTTTTTTTTTTTTTTATACAAGCACATCACATACAAAAGTTCTCATAAGTACCATGTATGGACCGGATTTGTGGTGTTACAGTGCTACTTAGATCAGATTCTATGACAGAACACTGATGTCAGGTGTGATTGAACCCTCGTGACTTGAACACAATGTCTTAGACTTCTTGGCCATCCTGACATATATCTTGCAATCTCATAAAATCCACTGCTTGGGTAAGCTGAGCAAGAGGTTGCTATGGCATTACAGTCATGGATCATTAGAGAACAGATACATTTCAGAACTGTAAAGAACAAGTCCTTAATCTCGTTGTATATGGACGTAAATATCTTAAAAGTCCAGGTCTCACCGAGATTTGAACTCAGATCGCTGGATTCAAAGTCCAGAGTGCTAACCATTACACCATGAGACCACTCCTATTCTGGTTTAACAGCATTTATCATCAAGAATACATACTCAGTAAACTTATTTTTACCTTCTGACGATAAATTAAAGCAAGCTCCTTTATGTTTAATTGCACCCAGTGTAACGTTTCATGAGCAGTCATCTCTTTAGAAATAAACAGCAGCATTAAAACAATTAACTGGAGGTAAAATCTTTATTTTATCACTCTGTAGCATTAATTTCTTGTCTTATTTGCAACAGTGTTGCCTTTTACTGTTACATTTTTTTAATCTTCTTTTGAGATTTTTATTCATCATTTTGCTCATAAACTTATTGGGATCATTTGGTGCAAAGGAACAGTCCTATGACTGAAGCAGAAAGTTCTTCTTGACAGAGAAAGTTGACAAGCACCGTCGTGATGCCCGTTATCTCCGACTGGAGTTGTACTGTAAGTTTGTCTGAGCAGCTAACGTAAAGAAGGCCTGGCTGTCGTGAACTCTCTTCTGCCCGACAGTGAAATAAGTAATATTCGGTTGGCATCATTGCTCTGCAGTGAACGTTGCTACAACAAAGCACGCAGAGACAGGAACACCTGCTTATGCTTGTTTAATAGTTACTATCAGAAATGAGAGTTAAATAAACGCCTCCCAATGATACTGTGACCTGGTCGCAGAGCCTACCGCTCTGCCATCCAGGCCAAACGGATAAGCGAAAACGGATTTTGTAGCAAAGTTTTGTTGTTTGAAAGAGCGAACGGGAGTGATTCATGCATAGTTAGTGAAAAGAAATTTAAAATATTTTTCTTTTTTTTTAATCAGTTGGGTTGTCCAGATTGACTACGCCATAGGTTAGTCAAACCAATCAGCGCTGAGCTCTGACCCAAACACGGAAGCAGCACAGACAGCTGCGAAAGTAAAAGTTGACGTTCTTCCTTCGGCATATAAAAGCGGTCTAAACGCTTTTTGTAGATATAAGCTATTAAAACCACAGGGACATTACATCTTATATAATGCTCCAGATGGCTTTCTCCTGGTTTCGTGCAGCAGTGCCGCTTTGTTTCGCGGTTTTATCGGTCGCTCTGGCCATCAGCAGACAGACTCCAGGTAAGCGGTGAAATTACAAAAATGAGCTTGTGAAATGGCGATATAAACGGCATCATGTCGCAACAGTATTGTGCAGTTTGACGGCAGACTGTGTGGTCTTGTATGTTTATGAAAAAGGTAACGGTGATGTAGGTATAATGCTGACTAACAGCGCCTCCACCTGGCGCTTCTGTGTTTTTTTTGTTTTTTTTTTTCTTTTTTAACCCCGGCTCCTTCTCAGCCGTTCCGTCCCTTCTGACCGCCGTCGTCGGTGTGTGCTCTCTGGCTGGGATGGCGCTCATTAGCTTGAAGATAAAAGGTGAAAATCGGACTTTAAGCAGCCTGTTGAGCCAGTATGTGGCGGTGAAAGTTGTAGGCTGGCTGGGCAGGTGGCAGAGAAGGAAACTTGAAGCCGACACACTCAAGGTGAAGGAAGTCCAGGAGGAGACGCTGCTGAAGCGCTTGCGTAAAAACGCAAACACTTATTATGGAAGACAGTACGACTTCAGCTCAGTTAAAGGTAAGGAGAGAAGTAGATAGCGTTAGTAAGTAGGTGACATTTGTGCTTGTTTAGTGTGGACGCATGGGAAGACCAGGAGTGACACATTAAAGAAAAGAAAAGTGGCGCATTAAAGAAAAATTTCAGCCCTACGTCCCAGCTGACATAGGGCTGAAATGTTACTGTCCAAATGTAATTAGAGTTGCAGCTATCATTTTTTTTAACTATTTTTATTGTTTGTTGAGTTTTTTGGGGGTTTTTGTCTATAAAATTTTATAACTCTTGAACCTGTATCATCACATTTATTGTTTTATTTGACCAAATGTCCCCCAGGCATATTCAGTTTACAAGTGACTGAAACAATAATTCATGCATTAATTTCAATTTGACTCCATATGCTGATTATTACATGATTATTTATGATTTGACATTACATCTATATTAATTTTGGCATCACAGTTTCAACACCCTTAGTATTGATGTAAGGAGTACTAGACTATTTCTAGACTTAGCCACCATGATCATCTGAGGATGTTACTTTTGCTTAAAATAAACTAATATGATGAAAGATAAATGACAGCTGTCATGATATTTTTGACTCAAAAAACTAAAATCTGTTTATTTTTCAGATAGTGATGAATTTCGTGCACGTCACCCTATTACTACATACAAGCACTATCAAGACCTAATCAAACGCATCGTAGCTGGCGAAGAGAATCTGATCATTGCTGAGAAGCCACAGATTCTGGCCATGACCTCTGGAACGTCAGGATCCAGTGCCATGCTGCTCAGCACCAAGAACACCAACACTGAGTTTTTCCTGCAGGTGAAGTCACTGCTTGATGATGATATAACCTGTGTAGTGTGCATGCAGATGTTACTAATAATGCTTGTTGTGTGCGTTCATCAGGGAGTGACTGTGTGTTTAGATGCCATGCGGCAGGCATTCCCTGAGACCAGCAGCCTTCAGCGCACCACCAAATTTTTTTACACTCCTACTTTTCGGCAGTCTGAGGCTGGCATTCCCATCGGGCCAAACTCCTCGACACCAGCCTCCTCACACCATATGCTAAACCTGTATACAACTCCAGCAACTGCCTTCGAGGTATCAACAAGTCTGATAAGTGGTCAGCCTGAGTATGACCTCTTCATTTATGTACTTATGCAAAAAGGTCCTCTGTTTCTTCAGGTTTCCAATGAGAAGGACACCCTGTACCTGCATCTTCTTTTTGCTCTGAAAGATCCTAGTGTGGGAACACTGGAGTCCAACTTTGCCTCCACAGTTTTCTATGCCTTCAGTGCCCTACAGGTACATGGATGCATGTCGTGTAAAAGTTATTTTTATTCTGTGTTGTGTTTTTTCTGTTTTATGTGAGTTGAGACATAAAAACAGTACAGAATGGGAAATAGTGAAAATAAAAATTATAATACATGGTAATCATAAAATGCGTCCTTTTAAAAAATGCATTAGTAATTTTATTTCTTGTCTCATTTTAAAGAGACAAAATTTCACTGAGCAGTAGCGCTCCGTTGTTGGTCCTTGACTGCCACTTTGTACATGCCTTGCTTCTCTCTCACTGGGACATTATCTTGTAAGGCAGGATGAAATCCTGAGTCAGGTGTCAAGCTCCCACTGAGGGATTAAAAAGAGGTGTGTTAATTTGTTTAATGACTAAAGGATTAGGCAAGTAGTTTCTACCTAATATGCTCTCGATCCCATAGGAGCGTTGGCAGGAACTTGTGGAGGACATTGAACGAGGGAAAATCAGTACTGCTCTGTCTCTGGAGCCCAAAGTAAGGGCCAGGCTTGAAGCGCTAATGAAGCCAGACCCACAGAGGGCTGCCCAGCTCCGGGCCCACTTCCAAGACAGCTTCAGGGGGATTGCCAAGCGCCTGTGGCCTCATCTGCACCTGGTTCTGGCAGTGGACTCGGGTTCTAATCAGATCTATGGTGAAATGTTGAGGGAGAACTACTGCAAAGGAGTGCCTTTCTACTCACCCTTCTATGCTGCCACTGAAGGTAAGAGCCATGTATGTATGTAGACCAGATTTGCATTTTTAAGATTTTTTTTTTTTTTTTAAGATTTATTATTCTTTATTTTAATTACAAATTGTTGCAGTTATCAGGAATAAATATAGTCTGCAGTTGCAACCAAAAAAGTGCAGGGAAGAATATGCAAGGCATAGCCAAATATGTTACTATTAAAAGCATTTGTAGCGTTTCCAAATGTGGACTTGGTCAGCATTTGCACTCGTTGTCCGTGCCCCTGCAGGTCTAATCGGGGTGAACCTGTGGCCTCAGGAGTTAAACAGGCATTACTTGCTGTGCCCTCGTTCAATGTTCTGCGAGTTCATCTCAGAGAGCAGCCTGGATGAGGAGAC
Source organism: Archocentrus centrarchus (assembly GCF_007364275.1). Lineage (NCBI taxonomy): Eukaryota > Metazoa > Chordata > Actinopteri > Cichliformes > Cichlidae > Archocentrus > Archocentrus centrarchus. Next base: position 13,116,855 of record NC_044364.1, on the reverse strand, counting down.
ACCTCACACTCTGTTGATGGAGGAGGTGAAGGAGGGAGAAAACTATGAGCTTCTTGTCACAAATGCTTCTGGACTTTTCAGGTTTGATTTCATCTACTAACAAGAAAACTGTAGTAGTATGTTTATGTCCTCATGATTGTTCCAGCTCACACTGCTTTTTAATGTTTTACATTTGTTTAAGGATACATGGGGCTGTGGAGTTTAAAGGATGTTATTATGGAGATCAAACAAATATCCCCCACCATTACACCACCACGATCAGCCTGAACCTTTGTTATAAAGCAGGATATATCCATGCTGTCATGTTATTACACTAAATTCTGACCCTGCCATTCTAATGTTGCAGCAGAAATTGAAACTCATCAGACCAGGCAATGTTTTTCCAATCTTAAATTGTCCAATCTTGGTGAGCCTGTGTGAATTGTAGCCTCTGTTTCCTGTTCTTAGCTGACAGGAGTGGCAGCTGGTATGGTCTTTTGCTGCTGTTGCCTGTCTGCTTCAAAGTTCAAGGTGTTGAGCTTTCAGAGATGCTCTTATGCATACTTTGACTGCAACAAGTCATTATTTGAGTTACTGCAGCTGGAAGCAGCCATTCTCCTCTGACCTCTGACACCAGCAAGGCATTTTCAGCCAGAGAACTGCCGCTCATTTTCTCTTTTTGTGGGCGCCATCCTCTGTAAACCCCAGATATGGTTCTGTGGGAAAATCCCAGTACTCAGATCAGCCCATCTGACACCAACACCCATGTCACATTAAATCACCTTTCGTCCCCATTTTGACACTTGGTATGAACTTCACCAGGTTGTCTTGACCATGTCTACATGCCCTTATGCGCTGGGTTGCTGAATGGCTCATTAGATATTGGTGTTAATGAGCAGCTGAACAGGTGCGCCTAACAAAGTTGTTGGTGAATGTATAATCAGCTTTGTCCAGTGAGTCCATATGATTGTCAGTGCAGTTAAAATTTAATATTGCAGCTAACAAATAGATATTAGATGTGTTGGAAAGCTGCATAGGTGAACGTCATATTTACTGTGTTACAGATATCGCATTGGAGACATTGTAAAAGTAGTTGGATTTCACAACCAGTGTCCCATCGTGGAGTTTCAGTACAGGTACTGTATTGGACAGCCATACAGTTTTCATTACGCTATGTGTGTATATAAGGCATGACATGACATTTTTTCTTCTCCTTGCTTCCGTGCTCTGCTAGACGAGGTCAGATGCTGAACGTTCGTGGAGAGAAAGTGTCAGAAGCGTTGTTCCTCGATGCTTTGAAGAAAGCTGTTGCTCAGTGGCCAGGAGCTCAGCTGGTTGACTACTGCTGTGCTGAGAGTGGCATCCTAGGTAACCTTTGGTCTTCTTTATACCTTCTCATATTCTCATAGAAGAAATTTGAATATGATAGTGTACCTATTAAATTCTTGCGCGCCATATCTTGTTTTATTTATTGCGGCATTGCAGGAGATTCAATTGGTGGCTCAGACCCTCACTACCAGGTGTTTTTAGAGCTGAAAGGTGTGAGGAGACTTACAGAGGAGCACCGACATAAGGTAAGACAAATTAGGTCACCAACAGGCAGCATATTTGCAATTCATCATTAAATCACTCTACATTGTCTTTCTGTTTGCTATCTCCTCTCCTCCTTCCCAGTTGGACATTTCTCTCCAACAGGACTCAGCAGTCTACAAATCCTTCCGTATCAAAGGCAGCATTGGACCAATGAGGGTGCAGTTGGTGGCGGACGGTGCGTTTAATGAACTTCGTAAGCGGATGATGGCCTACTCAAGCACCTCACCCAACACGTTCAAAATGCACCGGGTGCTGCGCAGAAAAGAATACGCTGAATTCCTCTTGGGGAAGACTGTTTCCTGAAATGACTTAGAGACTCTGTGATGAGTGCTGAATGAATTTCTCTAGTTTTAGTTTATTTATGACCAACCTGATGAAGTGTGCCTTTGAAAGAAAATTGTGCAGTGAAAAAGTGTTCCGTCAGTTTTGTTCACTGAAATCTGAGGACTCAACCAGGGTATCATAACATAAACTGTATTGATTTTTTTTTTTTTTAACCAACATGGTGTTTTTGCCCAATCTAGAAGGTTTCCAAGCATTTCCACAGATAAAGACTGGGACTGACTCGAGCTACGCAAAATCTCTGAGTCATGTTTAAATGTAGACTTATTATCAAAAGGCACATCTCCACTGCCTCAGTGGAAAAGAGGTGTGACTTATGAATTTGTCTCACTAGAGTTTCCTTTCTCTCCCTTGTACATACTCAGATGACATTCCTAAACAAATCTTACTTAACTCCTTTTAATGTTTTTCAAGTCAGTTAAATAAAATAATATCTAGTAAATGTCTTTTCATGTGGATTTGCTAAAAGCTTGTAAAACTCTGAAACTTATTTTTAAAATATCCTTTCAATTTACACCATCTGTTTCTGAATGTCACAGCAGCAGCACCGTCTCATGATCCTGTTTAGTGAAATTACCTGTGACAGCTAAAGCACAATTTGGCAAGATTTAAATCTAAAAACACTCCACTCTCATGTGGCTGAGTTTCATCTTTTTGGTCCCTTTAGAATGGCGTTGTTAGACAGCAGTCACAGCATGTGCTGGAAAAGATAATTATTCTATTTTTAGCTTTAGTTAATGATGTGATGTCATATGCTTATTGGTGGAAGTTTTTTTTTAGGCTTTTGTCTAAAAGAAGGACGGTTCTGTGCAGACTTGGCCAGCTTGCTTTCAGTGAGCTCCCAGTTTCAGCTCCCTTTGATTGAAGTGAACCCTTCAGACCGGTAGAGCTGATTACTGGTAAGCATCATTAATCTAGACTGTAACTGATGATCCTTATGAAAGCAATGAAGGCTTCAATAGCTGTATGCTTGCAGTGCTCACCACCTGAACAGCTCAGCTCTTCATTTTCATCATAAGCAGAGAGCAATATGAGGGTCAGGACTTTGTTGTCACCACTAGAGGGAGCCAGTCTAATATATAGCCGAGCAGCAGATGGTGTTAATGCTGTCTCCCACAGGTCCAGCATTTAACTGCTTGTTAGCCCTAAAAGAAACAGTGAATTCTTGGTTATATCTCTGACTGTTAGTGCCTTCAGCTGAATTAATAGCATCTAAGTTATCAAAATTTTGTTTAAAAAAATGGGGGGTAGCAAATGAAAACGAGAGAGAGAGAGAGCATATGTATCTATGTTACTTTTTTAATTCTGTGAGATTTTTTTTTTAAGTTGCCGTCTTTAACCTCAAAGAAAACAGGAGTCTGAAAGCTGAACAAGCCCCGGTCAGAGCTACTGCTCTTCTGTGTTATTGCAAGGCATGCTTCTCAGGTCGAATCATTCACAAAGTGGGCTACTATTTTTAGTAACGCCCCATTTCAGCCGAGATTTGACATCGTTCTCGCTTTATTTTGGCTGCATAATGTTACGACCATATACACAAGTGTTACACACTTGAATTTTAACTTTCACCTTAAGAAAGCTGGCAAACAGCAATATGGCACTAATTTGATGTTAGGCCTTTTTCTTAAGTTGATGACTAATTTATATTCAAAAAAGGTTTTTTTTTTTTGTGCATTCAGCAGTTGCATAGCTTAACTTACAAAAATAATTTGCATAATCCTAAATGGAATGAACCTAAATGTTTCTTTTATTATTGATAATCTGCTTTTATGATTTATTTTTTAATATGTAGAGTGTTATTGTGTGGTTTCACATTAGAATATATTGCTTGGCAAGTACTTCCTTCTTTCATTTGCTGTTTATTCATTCCAGATTGCCTTCTTTTTTTTTTTTTCTTGGTGTTTAGTTAGATGGTTTGTGTCTTCCTCTGTCTGCCGTCCTCACATGCCCAGAGGATTTACAGACACAAACGCTCAGAGCTTGCGACTGCACATCTGCTCTCTCACAAGTTAATTCAGTGTAAACAGACAGATTTGAGAAAGGCAGGCCTGACTTCTCAATGGGATGCTGAGGGAAGTGTGAATCACCCTGGTCATGGAGTTTATCTGTCTTGCAATTTAAATCAGGATTAGGGTCATGGTTTCTCATTCAAGTTTGGTAAATTAAAGTCAGTTCTATAAATATTCTTAAAGAATTAATTTTCTGACTTTAGTGTGTGCATAATTAAGTCAGCAGAATCATCCAGGTTTCACATCCAAAAAGAGAATTTTAGAAGCAGTCCCCTTAAAACTGAGAATTATGGGAAATGTAGTTGAGGATGATATTTCACCTGACCATCTGTGCATCACACTGTCACATTAGACCGCAGAGAAGATTGTGAGCATGTTTAATGTATTAGCCTCTTTATTAGTGACAAGCAGCGACGGATGAACTACAAGAAGAAGGGACAATGAGAGGTCATTAAAAATAGAAAGCAGTGAATGGCTGCCAGGGCTTGAATAGGATCCGAGAGAGGAAACAATGCTCTCTTAAAGCCTCCAAGCCTTTTACTTTCACTGTCTTTTTCCCCACCTTTTTTTTGTTTGTTTTGTTTTGAAAATGCAGCTCACCTCTGCTCCCAGCAATTAACATTTGATGTGTTTGTGGTTTTGTTTAATTATCCCCTAAAATAACCACCTACAGCATATAACAACAAGATCTACCTCTTCACTGACGTGGCTATTCTCAGAAGTCTGCAGCTGCTTTCAGAGCTGTTAGTCAAGATCTAAAACCAATGTGCTTCTTTTTTTTTTTTTCACCATGAAGATTAAAAATGCATTTTCTGGTGAGAGGAAACACCCACACAGATGCTGAATGTGCTAAATCGCTCCAAGATTACCAGCCCCCACAAGAAATTTCTATTATATTTCTTTCCTCATCATTTTTTTGGTTTACTTGACTCCCAGTTTGTGTAGAGTATGCATTTGATGGATGGTGCAGAAAATATCTACTGAAGATCTTGTTCTTTTTATCTTATTTTGCAGGGATCTTAGCAGGTTTATTGTGTATGTTGCGAGTCTTTTGAGCCAGAAAACAGCACTAACAATATATTCTTGAGCCCTTTTAGCTGCTAATTGGAGTGTTGAGCTGATTGTTCCAAAGTATAAACATGTTTGTATATAATTGTGTAGGATTTCTTCTAGGTTTTTCTCTTGCTTCTTGACAAAAATATACAACTGTAGGATTTCATTCGTCACCTCATACAAACAGCAGGGACAAAAAAAGCAGCAATAAATGTGCTTCACAGTTAAGTAAAACTCAGAACATGACTAATGCTGAAAACCTCCTTATAATGAATAAAATCAACTCAGTTTTCTGCCTTTTTTTCTCTCTAAATCAGAGGAGAATATACATTTTTTAAAATAATTATCAAAAGACCATAATATAGGCCTATAATATTAGCCACATCACCCTCCAAAATAACCCCTAATATTAGGTTCCAGGTTCAACATTTAATATTGATCACATTAATAACAGCAATGGGTCATCTTTCCCTGATTACTGCAATTTTAATGAGATTAATTTTGATAGGATTCTTTGAACACAGAGAGATGATTTATCTCCCTGTTAAGCACATTCACTGCCTAGAGGTATTTCCCCTTGTTGGCTAAGCTGTATTGCTTTCTTGGGTCAACGTGAGTCAACTTTGGGGTTTTTGACATCGAGTCGTCATGAAAAACATCTCCAGGCTTATCCTTTTAATCCGCTCTTAGCAGCTTTTATCCCAGAGTCTTAACTCTCTCATGAGGACTCTGCAGGGGGTGATAGGGCAACAGCAACCAGCCCCATTTAGAACATTAAAGACTGAATCAAAAATACTCTAGGAATCGCGTTTCGGGGCTGCGGCTCCTTCTCTCACGAACTTGGATGAAAGAAATAAATTAGAATACTTTGACAGTCTCCCTTTAGCCAGACTCCTATGACAATACAGCACACAGTCCAACAGAATACAAAAGCCTGTGTTAACCGATGTACAGGTAATCCATCTTTCCTTGGTTTGCAGACATGCCCACAAAAGCCATGTGCTGATAGTACCACTGCTGGGTGTGATGGTGCTGTCAGACGCTCCAAAAGCCTCCTCCTTCCCTTCCTCCCTCTTTCCTCTACCTCTCCCTCCCTTCCCTTTCTCTCTCTATACCCCCCACCACAGATGAAAACAGGTCCCTACAGAGAACGCCAGCATCTCATTGGCTGATATATCACAGGAGCGGATGGGAGCAGGAGTGAGGGAGAGTGAGAGTAGCGAGGAGGGGAGAACACTCAAGAAGATGCAACTACTCCCCCACAGCATCCTGACACATCACTGAGCATCACTGAAAAGAGGTGTAGACACATGCTGTTATTTTTCGTCGCACAAATTTGTGGTCCTCTTTTAAATGGAAAGCGCAGCAGACTTGGAGGATAACTTCTTCCACGTTGCTGCTGGGATCGGCTCTCTGACCGAAAGGTGCAGACAAGCAACAGCTGTGCTCACTGTTTTGAAGCTCTTTGGATCTCAGAGTCAGTTGTGCTTGATCCCTTCCTCTGGCTGAGCAGCTGCTCGTGATTGTGACACTTAATTTCTCCTTTTTGAGACTGCCTCCGAACCTCTGCATCGTTGGAGTGAGCTATTTTAGTCCTCCCAAAGCTGCACTATTGTTTTACAGAGAGGCATTGCTTCAGGAAGGGTGGCCGCATTTACTGTAAATGTGTGTCCCTGCGACTGGCACTGGAGAGTCACCCTCAAAGTCTCCCGCACCTGCTGAGACTCTCTGGAAGCTACCTGCTGTGCCTTTGGGATGGTGTGACCTCAGGCCAGCAGTTGGCCTTCCCACATCAGGGTCAAGATGCCAGTGATGAAGGGCCTCCTGGCCCCACAGAACACCTTTCTAGACACCATCGCTACACGCTTTGATGGCACACGTAAGTATTCTGTGAGCTTCTGCGAGCTTCTCTAGTACTTTTCTCTGTTAAATTCTTACACTTTCAATTTGTGACCTGGTGGTTTAGGTAGCTGACTTGGACTTTGCTCTCTTCAAGTCAATTGTGAGGTTTTCCTGTCAAAATATAGCTAAAAATTAGTGAAATTTTATTAGCTGTCATCAAAGGAAATAAAGACCCTGTGCAGTGTTTTCACTGTGAGAGACCCACTGCCTGAATTTAAGCATATTTCTGTTCATCCCCTGTTTTAACTTATAACAGCTTTTCTCGGGTCATCATCACATAAACAGCATAAACTTCCTGACTAAAACAATATCTGCTGCTGGTTCCACTGGAAGCAAAAAAGTTTGCCTTCACTTTTATAAAACAGCTCGCATTTGTTTTATACATTTAGCTTCACAGTAGCCAGAGCAGCCATTAGGCAGCACTGCCATTTCTGCTTGGCTCGTGCCTCTTGTTTTGTACCTTGTGCCCCTCTCAAGGGAGGTTGTGGCTCATTGTAAATAAAGGCCATGGGGATGTCTGTGTTTGTTTGCTTGTCGATTCAGCCTGTCCTCCCTCAGCTAGTTGCAGCAGCCGGACTGAACGGATGGCTCGCAGTGATTCTTAGAGCTTGGTCTCTGTTCCACTTGGGGAAATAAACACACTGAAATGGGAGACATTACTGTGTAAGTGATGTGCAGGGTATGCAATTATAGCTTCAATTTGTAAGCTGGGCATTCTAATGAGATATCTCTCAGTTTCTTAAAGCACACTTACACGGTGCCCATCAGGAATTGTTCTTGTATCTGAGCACTAAAGGAGCTGAAAATACAATGTAGAGTTTTGTGAGATGAGCGGATTCACACTGAATCTAGATGATGTGACTACTGCACAGTTCAGCTGGATGATCAGGAGGTCAGGCCCCCATGTTCTGTGCCCTTGAGCTAAATATGTCACCGTTGACAATAATGTTTAAAAGCATGTAGTGCTCTTTAGGGTGCTTCAGTGTCACAGGACCCGTCCCCGTTTACATGTTGTAATTCAGTCCTGAAGCTCTTAGAGCTGAGCCCACATCTGAAACTTCGGAACAGAACACAAATGACAGTAAAGAGGTGACAAATTAAAGGAAAAATTGTGTCTTAGTTAAGTGCTGGGCTACAGCGTGCTCTCGGGACAACCTCATTATTCCTTGGCTTTAGTTTAAGTCTCTGAGGCTGTTCCACATGATTTTCCTTATTTGATAAATATTCCCTCATTTGCTGGGTTGAGATCTGGTGACGGTCAGAGCCACAGAATAGAAGTGTTTTATCATGGTATAAAGGTCATCACTTAGAACAACTTTGTATTGATCTGACCCTTCTCCCTAGGTGAACCCAAACCATACAAGAAGATAGGTTAAGTTACCCACCAGATCCCCTTACTGTTAGGCCAGTGTTCAGGTTTTCCTTTAATTTGTCACCTGCCCTTTTTATATTGTAGTACCTGTTTTGAGTGTATAATGTCCATTTAGAACAGCAGATAAAATGAATAGAAACATTTCCCTATCAGCAGGATGTGCATCTTTGCAGCAAAATTTTTTTTTTGCTATTTCCAAGCTATTCTCACTACTGCCATAAGGCTGTGGCTCCTACGGGAGTGGCAGAGTGCCCACTGCTCAAAATAGCTTCCTTCCTGTTGCCCGGGTGACAGGGTCCTGCCACTTGACATGGATGATGCTTGAACACTTAGGACTTGGAGAAAAAGATGGTCGGCTGAAGAGAAAATGCTTGCTTTCTAATGAAGGACTTGTAAGCAGCTGGTCTCTTGTTCCACAAAAGCGCATCTTAAAACAAGTGGCTTTGTGGGCCGTGCACCTGCAGTCTCTTTTTTGGTGTCACCTCCAACTGCCGTCAGTCTGCTGCATGCAGCATTCATTAAAGTGCTTCTTCTTATGGGTTTTGCATCTTGTTACTTCACTTGGATGTTTGAACTTTACTGGCTAGAATTTAGACACATGAAGGCTGCATTCAAGACAGAAAAAAATAGTCTGATTTGTGGTACTAAAACTAGCTTATAGAGTTTAAAACCTTTTGTGGAAAATCAGTATTAGGAATCTTTAAAACGCCTGGAGAAGATTTTTAATGACATTTCAAGGCTTATTTTAATGCTAATATTAATAATAATAATTTTAAAAATGTCAATAAAATATCCTGCCAGGTATTATTTGTGCACTTTGGGAAATATTCACTTGTGCATAAAATTCAAATTCCTAATCAAGATTCAGTTAAATTAGAAACTGAATCTGGATAGGCACAAAACATGGAACATGCTTATGGAAAAATAGCATGTCTCAGTTTAGATGAGCCTACTCATCATCACAAAATATACATATACTCACACAGAAAACATATTGTAGATCAAATACCATGCCGGTTACTTAATTTACTAACTGTACAATATAGAAAATAAAGTCAAAGAAGTGCATTTACATAAAAAAAATATACATCTCGTAAACATAACCCTTGACTAACAATTATAACATTTACAGTTTATAGCAACATACACTCACCGGCCACTTCTTTAGGTACACCTTGATAGTATGTGGTTGGCCTGCCTTTTCCCTTCATAACTGCTTTAATTCTTATTGGCACAGATTCAACAAGTTGCTAGAAACATTCCTCAGAGATTCCGGTCAATATTGATGTGATAGCATCACACAGCTGCTGCAGATTTGTCGGCTGCAGATCCATGATGTGAATCTCCTGTTCCATCACATCTCAAATGAGTTCTTTGTATTGATTTCTGGTGACTGGGAGGCTATTTGAGTACAGTGAACTGATTATTATGTTCAAGAAACCAGTTTGAGATGATCTGAGCTTTGTGGCATGGTGCGGTATCCTGCTGGAAGTAAAAAGTCAGAAGATGGGCACAATGTGGACGGAAAGGGATGGACATAGTCAACAACAATATTAAGGTAGGCTGTGGTGTTCAAATGATGCTCAGTTGGTACTAAGGGGCCAGAAGTGTAAAATTGATACACACCAGGATGGATTCATGTTTTCATGTTGTTTCCATCAAATTCTGACCCTGCCATCCAAATGTTGCAGCAGAAATTGAGACTCATCAGACCAGGTAACGTTTTTTCCAATATTCTGTTGTCCAATTTTGATGAGCCTTTTATAAACTGCAGTCTAAGCTTCCTGTTTTTAGCTGCTGGAGTGGCACTTGGTATGGTCTTCTGCTACTGTAGCCCATTAGCTTCAAGGTTCATTTAGAGATGCTCTTCTGCATACTTTGGTTGTACTAAGTGATTATTTGAGTTATTGTTGCCTTCCTATCAGCTCAAAGCAGTCTGGCCATTTTCCTCTGACCTCTGGCATTAAAAAGGCATTTTCACTCGTAGAACTGCCACTCACTGGATATTTTCTCTTTTTCAGACCATTCTTTGTAAACCCTAGAGATGGCTGTGTGGAAAAATCTGAGTAGATCAGCAATTTTTTTAAAATTCAAAGTCACTTCAATCACTTTTCTTCCCCATTCTGATGCTCAGATTGAACTTCAGCAGGTCACTTTGACCATGTATAGTTGCAACATGTGATTGACTGATCTGGCACAAACGATCAGATGAACAGGCGTAATTAATGACGTGGCTGGTGAGTGTACTATTTAAACAAGCAAAGTTATTTGTAGGTTTCTGTATGAAAAGGTGTCTTACTTTTACAAGCTGATAAAAACAATTTTTATCATATTAAGTAAGTTAATAGTATCATATCATTGTTTACTGAATACCAATTTTTCTATAAAAAAAAAATCCACAGATTTTTACAAGCAATATTTAAAAAGTCTTATGTGATGCAGCCTTACAATGTAAAATGATGATGAAGTAAAATAGTTTCTTACCATCAGGCTGAGTAAAGAATGTATTTAGATCAGCAGAACCAAAGAAAGCTCCACTGCTGAGTGAGCAGCCTTGCAATCAAACATTGTCCAAAATTTTATTTAATGTGCCACTCCAAGTTAGCCCCTGCCTTGACTGCCATGTATAATAAGAGCAGCATCTCAGAGTTATTTCATCATATGTTCCAGCATGTCCATGTAATTATTTCCACTATGCAAAACGCTGCATTGTGCTTTTGTGCATCTGTTTGCGCTGATGGACTAAATAATACATTATTTTAAAAGCCCAAATCTCACTGTAATTATCTATTGTGCAGGTTTTATGTTCAGCATTTTTATGTGTGAGTGTTTCAAAGTAATTTCCCCACTGAGAGTTTTTTTTCTTCATGTTCATAAATATTGATTTGGCTATGCTTGACCTTAGGAATAACAATTATAAAAGTGAAAGCAATTTTAAGTTGCTTATAATTTAACAGTTCTGGGTCTCAGACAATTACCCAGCTGAACCCCTCTACAGTAAGCAAAATGTCAGAGCAGGTTAGGTCAATAACCTTTGACACACACAGCACAGTATTTGGCTCACGGCAATGTTGGTGTCCATGTTTCCCAATGGAGATGTCTGCCTGTGTGTATTCGAGTGCCTGTGCTCAGGGCTTTGTACAACCAAGCCACATCACAATCTATTTTTTAATATCGCTATGTTGGTTTGTATAGTTGTTTCATCCCTGAAGGGAAATTATGAAGGATCAAAGGTCAGGGTGAGGTTACAACTGCATTTCTAGCTGTAGTTTTATTTTGCACACCAGCAGTCTAGATGCTTGTTCTTACACAGGCTAAAAACCCAGAGTTTCCATTATCCCGCTGGCACAAGAACTGAGCTCTGTGTGTTTTTGTGTGTTACAGTATAGTTGCCTGTCCTTTACACCCATCTCCACCTCCCCGAGCTCTTTTACGCGACCTCCCCAGCAGCATTTCCACACTGACAGCAGCACTCGCCCTGTGGGGCAGCATAACCACAGGGCAGCTGCTGGCAAAGATAAGAAGCGGGTTTATTTTCTCCCTAAACACTTTTCCATTAAAGGCAACTAAAGAACCAAAGAGGAGCCAGGAAAGAATGTCCGACTGAACCTTACGAAGCTTATTGTTGCCCAGCTGATGAACAGGTCTTAATAGGCAGCTGCAGAATCCAACACACTGGAGATAGAAGCCAGATGATAGCTGAGACTCTTTGTGGCTGCAGCCTTTGCAGTTTCTTTTTTTTTTTTTTTTAAGTCAGTGGTAACAGGTGGCAAAGTTTGATCTATAAATTTGGAATAGGCTCTGCTGTAATTGTTCAGGTTGGTGGTTGAGTCCCCAGGTAGCCTGCTCCACGTATGTTGGTGTTTTTGAGCAAGACACCGAAATAAATCTGCTTCTCATGTGCAGGTCTGCACATTACATTGCAGCTCCACCTCCATCGGTGTGTGAATTAGGTGTGAGTGGGTTGTGAGGTTTTGTAAAGCACTTTTGCACTGTTCTTGGTATAAAGGCGCCACCATAACTGCAGTCTTTTTACCTTTAACAGGAGTCAGATCACGACAGTGCAGATACTTTTTAAAAAAAGTCTAACTCTGAATACTATTTTTGATGCCTTTATCAGTCACTGACATCAAAGTGACTGATTTTCCCACGTGCCTCTTTGCCAGACCGGTGACCCTTTTCCCATGCAAGTCCACTCCTCCTTTTGCCCTCACCCATCTGCCCCAATAAGTAATTACATGCTACTGAGTGGTAATTAGTTTCTGAGGAAGTGGCCAAGCCTCTTGGGCTTCATCTGTCTTTTATACACAGAAGAACTCTTATATGGACATGAGGTTGGCTGCTTGATGTTAGCAGTAGCATGTAGTGTCATCATGTCAGATTACAGTTGTAGCGCGTCAGCACAGATGTGTAATTAAGGAACCCGGAGCAGCTGAGCGGCTACTGGAAGCAATATCCCTCAGAGGATTACAGACTAAGAATTGAGGCATTGTCAGAGCCACACACACAAGCGCGCGCGCACACACGCATAGAGGCTGTTTATATTGTAGTCCATGTAGGTGCTGGATTGCTTATTAAACGAATGGAAAAATAAGGATGTCACTGTAGAAGGTGAATGTAAATGAAGAGAAAGACTTTTGTTCAGAATATAAAATGATTCACTGTGATCCTGAACACACATCCATATATTAAATATATAATATAGCATTTTGGAAAAGTTCAAACCAAGCATCAGAAGAAAAAAGTGATTGAGGTGACTTTGAACGTGGCACGGTTGTTGGTGGCAGATGGGCTGTTCTGAGCATTTCAGATTTTCAGCACAGCCATCTCTAAGATTTACAAAGAAAGGTCTGAAAAAGAGAAAATATCCAATGAGCAGCAATTTTGTGTTTGAAAATGCCTTGCTGATGTCAGAGGTCAAAGGAGAATGGTCAGACTGCTTCCAGCTGAGAAGACGGCAACAGTAACTCAAATAACCCCTTGTTACAACCAAGGTATGCAGAAGAGCATCTCTGAATGCACAGCACCTTGAACAATGAAATAAATGGTCTACAGCAGCAGGAGACCATACCGGTGGCCACTCCTGTCTGCTAAGAACAGGAAACTGATTCACAATTCACACAAGCTCGTAGTAATGTCAGAAAGATCATCACGCCACAAAGCTCAAATATCTCAAACTGGTTTCTTGAACAATGAGCTCACTGTACTCAAATGGACTCCACAGCAGCAAAGCTAGCCTGGTTTTGTCCAACACCTCTTGAGCTCACTAATATACAATACAATATATCGTGTATGTTTTACATACGGTATACATACATATGGTGTAAACAGTTTATTTTGAACATTTGTAGGAAACAGTGGCTTGTTGGCGTCTAAAGTCTAGCATATTACTTCCAGTCTCAGGCTTTATGCTAAGTTAAGCTCAGCTATCAACTGCTGGCTATAATCTCATGTTTAATTTGTCTTCTTACTCTTCACAAATTAACAACGCTTTGAATTTTGAAGTGTAAATGTACTCACAAAAGGAAAACACCAATGTACGGCTACCCCAACCAAAAATATGATTGATCCTTAAATGCCTCCTTTTTTAAGCTGTGTTGTATGTTTGTTGATTTCAACCTAATTTTAACCTAATTTTCACCTGCTGTAACAAAAGATTTCCCAACTTTGAGTTAAATGAAGTCTATTTTAACTTATCTTAATGAAGGTGACACAGCCTATCAACCTCACAGAAATGGTTAACCACATTTGACTTCACTGCAGTGGATTATATATGATTATTTAGTATTTTAATTTTGCGTTTTCATTATAATAACACCATGTTTTTGTCACACTTATTAAATTATATAACAATATCAGCTAAAACTGTTTGCTTATTAGAATTATATGTATTAATTATCAACAAAATGAATCTATTGTGAAGTGGAGCGAAAAATGGCTAATAGTGTGCACAATATATAAATTTAAAGCTCTGCCCCCTCAGAATTAAATTAAAAGGAGCCTCTTTGATAATCAGTAAACAAATCAGAAGCCTAATAGCTTTAATATAGTAAAAGTAAGTAAAAAAAAAAGAAAAAAGGAAAGTTTCAATTTGATTTTGACAGAAGTCCAGCCGCATATCAAGCGTACCAGGAAGCCAGCAGCGTTGGTGGTGAAAGCAAACAAATCTGTCCACACACTGTTAAATTCTCTATTTTCCTCTGAGCTTCTTTCTTTTTTTTTTTAAATTTGAAAGCCATAACTAGATATTTTGTATCTATGTCACTGCCAATCACCTTAACTGAGACAATTTGCCCATCTACAGTGGCTAACAGGTTCAAGACCCCTCATCTATGTTAATTCATTACCTGATAACTAATAACGAACACCCAAACACTGACTGCAAAGCAGCAGAACTGGAAGTGCAAACTGCTAACTCCTTTCCAAACATTAGTACATTGTAAGAAAACCTTTGTTTTACACATCCGAACTTAAACAAAAGTTGTCTGAATCATCCAGAAAACTTTGCATACCTCCAAACACAGCATAAAAGTTTTTTTCCTTCACAGCCCACTGGTTTTAATGTTTCCTTACAAAGTGATTAATGACTACCCCTGCCCTTGACCTACTTAAAGGACTGATTTAGGGATGCTGAGTAAAGACATACCTATTCTTAGGTAAACATTACATAAACCAGAGATGAATGCAGTTGCTCTCTGACACTTGCTGGCTCACTGAGTTAGGGTGTTAGGAATTTATAGAACATGAAAAAGAGGCCATGTTTCTTTTTTTTCCAGCTGGATCAGCAATCACATCTTGTTCCACCATTGTTTCTAGGGTGAAGTTTTTCTTTTTAGATGTGAATGTGAGTTTCAGGGCACTTTGTATTCAGAGTTGAGACTTCACCTACAAAAAGCTTCATATATAGACTATCATAAAAAAAAAATTACAGTTTGTGACTCTTTGGACATGAAACTGTTGATGTTCACAAAGATCTGCAGCAGACAATGGAACAGAAATAGTACAGTTTCTCCTTGCTGAACAGCAGCAAGCCATGGCATGGATAGGCATAAAACTTCCTCTGCCTGTTGATGGATCAGCCTAATGCCTGTCTCTTTCCATAATTCCACAGTGACAGTTTAGTTGCTGCTCGCTGCACACCCAAGAAAGGTTGTCACCGCTCAGAAAAGACATCCCCCATGGACTGCTTTCTGTTCAGCCTGGCCAATTAAAGTGCTAGATTGTGGAAAGTGCGGTAGCAGCTGTTTAATACTCCTTCTTAGACTTTCTCTCTGTGGAATCGTGAGAATTCAGAGCAGTCTGTCTGTCTGTCAATGTGCTACCTCTTGCTCTCTGGGCAAAAAATCTGCAGTCTGATGTTTTCAGTTTAGCAGCAGAGAACAGAGCGATGTCTGTTGTTTTCCCAAGGCCTCAATAGTGACTTGTGCAAAGAATTAACAAGCAAATATGTATAAATACTTCTTGGATTATTGCAGCCAAAACAGTAGATAAATGTTATGACCTTTTCAATACAACGGATCTCAAGCCAGAGATATTTTTTCACAACCATTAAGTCAAAGGATTATGTTAAAAGCATTCTTCAGCCCATTTTAATGTTTGAAATATCTCTTTTATGGGATCCATACTGTATCTACTGTGAATGGACAACAACAAGCCCATGCTTTTTGTGCTGACAGGTTCAGCTACAGTATCTGTTAATACTTCCAGCTGCAGGCTGTTTATTTTGTCTGCATCAATCATTTTCTACTAGACTATAGTTTCAGTCACCAGATACTGCCTGGAAGCCTGTAGGTGAGGAGTCACAAATCTGTAAGCTGGTGGTTGTTCAACATTCACTGAGCTTTTATTAGGACAGAAAACTGGAGACTGATAATTGTTTTATCATCTTTGCTGCAGAATTGTGCAAAAGAGACTGAAATATGGGTTTGTCTGTGTCCCACAGAGGAAACCTATGAGGGAAACAAAGTGACAATATCAGCTCAGTGACTGAAAATAGCATTATCCAAATTAAATGAACTGTATATTATATAAAGGTTTTGTATTGTATTGTATTTCAATGCTCTTCCCACTAGTCATTTCTGGTAGACAGATAGCCACAGTGTTTGCCAAACAAAGAAGCCTCACTGCAGCAAGGTCACATGCTTGTAGCAACTGAGGGAACATGTGACGTCAAACTCTATGCTATCACCAAGATTAATATATCTAGGTATGCAGAACAAATTTAGAGTCTGTGAATGCTGCAGCCTTGAGTTGCTGGAATAAGATGCCAGACCAGAGAACTACTTTTGTGTCTTTATGTCCTGCAGACATAACTAAACAAGAGCAAGAAAAAGATGCGAGAAAGAGAGCTGTCCGTGGTGCTGAAGGCATAATATGAAACAGAACCAAAGCAGAGCTGTTTTGGTGCAGAATAATCAAGTGTAGAGGCAATATCCACATAATATGATTCACATGTAAAAGCCTGCACAATAGACTTAATATTCCACCATTTTAATTTCACATTTAGATACATAGATTTTCTGGATCTTTCATGGAGGTACATTGTTTTTCCAATCTGCAGCTCCATAAACATGGCATTACCATCAGTATAAACAGGTGAAGGAACACATTACAAGAAGGTGAAATTGAGTGTGACTTTAGATTGGACATTCTTGAAGCATTTGCTTCCTTTCTCCAGTCATATTTCATGTTTATGTTTATATTCCACTGGCACATTTCCAGTTTGTTGCATCTCTCTGCTAGTCAGCCCATTTTAAAATTGAAGGGTCGAATCTTTTCTTGGTTCATAGCCTCAAATTAAGTAAGCTTGCAGCCCAGTGGAAAAATCAGTCACTAACCTTTGTGATTCTCATAAACCCCAGTCATCTCTTTTATGTCATACCGTCTGCAGCCCATAATGTTAGGTTTTTTTTTCTGCTGCACTTACCAGTCTTAACAACCACCAGCAAACCTCAGAAATATGCTGATGAAGGCTTGGGGAAATTAATTTGGTCTACGCTAAAGTCTGATTCATGTTTTCTTTGAAAAGCTTTGACGTAAGTTCAAAGAACTAACCAGACTTTGATTCCCGGTGCAAAGAAGAGATAATGTATTTAATTCCAGGCTAAAATGATGCAAAGAGCTCAGCCTTGCATATTACTGTCATTCATATCAAAAAGTTCTCAGTTTCAAGTTTCAAAAACGCATGTAAAAAAAAAAAAAAATCTGCCTCTACTTCTCACACATCTTTACCTTCTTATTTTTCCCTCACAGACAGTAACTTCCTGTTGGGTAATGCCCAGGGCCACCGCGGTTATCCATTGTCTACTGCTCGGATGGCTTCTGTGAACTGACGGGCTTTACAAGAACTGAGGTGATGCAGAAGAACTGCAGCTGCCGCTTCCTGTACGGGGCCAACACCAGTGAGCACGTGGCCCAGCAAATGGAGAAGGCTCTGGAGAGCAGAGAAGAGTACCAGGCTGAGGTCCACTTTTACAAGAAGAATGGTGGGTGCACAGAGGATGTAGAGATAAAATAGATCCCAGTACATATTTAAATTTTTTGCTCAGTTGGTCCAATATTTTTAACTAGATTGTTCTGGTTTGACCAAACTGGCAGTGTGATCAAAATGAAAAAAAAAAAAAAAAAATGTTTTTTTTCCCTCAACATCATGAAGAGGGCATTTATTTTTAGATGAGAGCTGAATGTTCTGGTTGGATTATGAATGCAGAATTTAAAAGAGCAGTTCAGCAGTGCCCTACGTGCTTTTTAGAGAGTTGGTGTTCCTCAATTTCATTTTAATTAATACACAACAATAAGATTAAGGGAGAGTGAGAGGTTCAAGGAGGAGGGAGAGGTATAGTTGCGTACCCTATTTCCACAGCTAATCACTCTTTCCTAATGCGGGATAAGGTACTGTACATAGTGTCTTGAATTACCTCCTTCCTTCTAACTTCTCTCTAATCCTTCTGGCTCAGAATATGATGTCATACGTTAGGAGAGAACATACAACAGTGTTTAAGCCTCCCTGATTGGCACGCAGGATTATGTTCATTCGACAGAGACTCAAAACCCGCATCCTCAGGGTGTTTGAACCTCTTATTATGCAGCTGGATTGTCAAATCTGGACTTTAATGAAACACAACTGCTTCTAATCTTTTTCTTCTTCTTTTTCTTACTGTACAGTAAGTAAAAGTAAGGCAATACTACTAAAACTAATAACAGAAAGGCTCAGCCATTTTGATAAACCACAAATAATGAAAAACAGCCATTAAAAAAAGGAAGAATAGAAGAGAGACTGTGCAGCTTAAAAGGAGAATACAGTTTTAAAGCTATAATCTCAACTGGCAAATGTTCACAACTGGTACAGTATATGAAGAAGTCTATCCCTAAAGGAATTCAGCACACACACACACACACACACACACACACACACACACACACACACACACACACACACACACACACACACACACACAGTCCTCTAATGTGTGCAACTTGTAAGCACAATAACTCACAAATGGCTTGCTGCCTGTTGTATTTATACCAACAGCCTTGCACTAAAACACCACCATCTACACTGTTTTCTCCTCCTTTTTTTTCTCCCTGTCTGTGCTTCACACATGAACAAGCACACTAGAGACACTAAAGAAGATGTGAAACAACTGTTTGGTGGCAGAGCACAGTTTCTACAGAGCTTGCTAATGAGCATTCTGGTTTCTGTTGAGGTCTTGAATCTGTGTTTTTCCTTCCCTCTCTGAGTTGTTATATTCAGACCTCTGACTTTCTCTTTCACTTTGTGTTTTATCCTATGGATCACTATCCAGATCTAATCTGAGGCATATTTATAGAAAGGCTATGCCATACTTGACAAGCAGCCACAGTTCAGTGATGCTAAAAGCTGACATGATGTGTGAAATCACACGGCTTGGCTTGAGAAACTTAAGTCATTAAGGAGATACATTAACAATGTACACCCCTAAACAAAGGTTTGGCTTTGCAACGTCTCTTATTGGAAGTTCAGTTGAACCACTGCAAATTAACCAGAAAAAAGACTGACCACAAAACAACCAAAAATGCACAAAAGGGATCACAAACACATAAAAAATCCCATAAGAACTAGCCACACAAACACAACAAAGAAAAGACAAAAGCAAAAAGCAAAGGTTCAACTAATCTCAGTGACCGCAGCATGCACTCTTCCTGATTGTTATTTATTTTATTTTATTTTTTTGCATATTTGTCACACTTGTTTCAGATCATAAAACAAATTTTAATATTAGTCAAAGATAATCCGAGTGAATAAAAAATGCAGTTTTTAAATGATGATTTCATTTATTAAGGGACATAAGCTATCCAAAGCTAGCCTGGCCCTCTGGGAAAAAGTAATTGCCCCTAAACCTAATAAGAGGTTGTGCCACCCTTGGCATTGAGAACTGCCATCGAGCATTTGTGATAACCAGCAGTGAGTCTTTCAGATCACTGTGGAGGAATTCTGGCCCGCTTTTTATTGCAGAATTTTAATTCAGCCACACTGGAGGGTTTTTGAACATGACAGCCTCTGTGAGGTCACACCAAAGCATCTCAATGGGACTGGACCACTGCAAAACCTTCATATTATTTTTGAGTCATTCAGAGATGGACTTGCTGGTGTGTTTTGGATTACTGCATAACCCGAGTGTGCTTGAGCTGCAGGACAAGAACTGATGGCCGGACATTCTCCTGCCAGATTTACTGGTAGAGAACAGAATTCATGGTTCCATCAAGTCGTTGAGGTCCTGAAGCAGCAAAGCAGCCCCAAACCATCATTCTGCACCACCATGTGTTTCATGTCAGTTGTAACGGGACTCAAACCTTCCAAAAAGTTAACTTTTGTCCCGCCAGTCCACAGAATGTTTTCCTGCTTTTTTTTTCAAACTTTTTGTTTGATCATCAAGATTTGCTTGGCAAATGTTAGACACACCTTTGAGCTTTGGTCAGCAGTAGTTTTTGCCTTGGAACTCTCACACGGGATGCCATTTTGCAGAGTCTCATGAACACTGACCTGAACTGAGGTAAGACCTGCAGTTCTTTAGAAGTTATTCTTTGTTCTTTTGCAACTTCCTGGATAAGTCATCAGTGCGCTCTCGGTAATTTTGGTAGGTCAGCCACTCCTGGGAAGGTTCACAACTGTTCCAAGTTTCCTCCATTTCCAAACAAAAGTCTCCAGCTAGAAGTTGTACTTCTTCAATCCTGCATCTCTTTCTTCAGTGTAGGCGCGATAGAGGGCTTTTAGATGTCATGTGTCATTGTTTCATAAAGGCTATTTCGAGGCACCAACAGGATTTATACATTTATTTAGCATCACTTTATTTAAACTTCTTTTTTCATACTACACTGGATATGTCTTTGAGGAATTGTCTTCATTCTCCAGATGAGGTGAAAGGAAAACCATTACTAAATGATCATTCTGCTTCTGCTCCAGGTGTGGCCTTCTGGTGTCTGTTAGACATGTGCCCATAAAAAACGAGAAGGGCGAAATGGTTCTCTTCCTCTTCTCATTCAAGGACATCACCGACACCTACGAAAAGGGCCACTACAACAGCAAGAAGGAGGGTGAGTTGAAAGGCTTGTTTACAGAAAATAGCTCCCTTTGTTTGCTTACTAGGACCATCCATGATTTACAAGCAGGTCATGCTTGGGCCCCTAGCTTTCATTTTCTCTGTATGTTCTTGTTCATCACTGTCACATCCTACCCAGCAGTTTTGTTTCGGCTGGCAGTTGTTCATTGAACTCAGACAGTTGTTTCCAATTGGGAGCTTGATTCGGGCACCAATGTGTCTTCAAGTGGAACCTGAACACAGTCTGCCACAAATACCAAGCATTATGCCAGGGGAAATAAACATAATGCATTTGGATGAAAGTCTTAGGATAGTGGCAGTTGTGTTTTGTGTCTTAGCTGTGTAACTACACCAGAGAAAATTTTCAGGTACGTAAAGTAAAAAAGTAAGTACAATTTTATTTGTATAGCACCTTTCAAGATAAACATCACAAAGTGCTTCACAACAAAATGCCAGAATCTAAAAACAAAAGTATAGCAAAGGTGTTGCATTAGATGGCACCATATTCTCTTCCTTTATTGCCATCACCCAACAAATTTACAACCTTGTGATCCAACTGGCATGTGACTCTGTGTGACAGTTTCAGAGGACAAGAGCCACAGGAGGAAGAGCAGTTCACACTTCAGTGAAGCCAGGAAGCGTGGACGCACCATGTTGTACCAGCTGACCAGCCAGTTCTCCAGTGGAGGCAAAGGAGAGGTTAACCTGGGTGGAGTGAGTACATACCTTTATTACTCGTGTTTGGATGGATCTGATGGATTTTTCTGTTTTTCGCCTCTAAAAGATAAACAGGAGTTGCTCAGACAGGCAGCGCCTTCACACCTGATTTTGAATTATTAATGCTGATATTTAAAGATGAGATTTTATGAGGACATTATGAGGGAAGTCTTGGCCCAGATTTCAAGAGTGTGGTTTAGCGCTGTAAAAAATTAAACTAATGGCTTTGCTATTTTAAGTGCTGTTTTAATCCTACTTTTCTAGTATTTTTATTTATTTATTTATTTATTGCATCCAGCTGTTGTTTGGTGGATTTAAATGGAAAAACAGCAAGGTCGCTGTGGAAACTGTGGTTGCTTGGAGGCACAAGATGGCTGTCTCTGCTGGTGAGGGGTTATTGGTCATAGAGGAAGCTGGATGCATTATTATCATCTTTTTTTTAAAAATATGCCAACACCTCCCAAAGCTTTGGGTAGGGTCATTATGTCAGAGGCATGTTCCCATAAATAACCTCAACTAAGGGCATTCTGTCTAATACTTCCGTATTATATGTGTTTCTTTTAAACTTACTTTTAAATTTATTTAACTACATATTTCTGAATACAGTCTTTCTAACCAAAGTAGAGTGAAGCCATTGGTTTTTCTGATTATTAAACTGGAAAAAATGATGAATGCCCATTTTTTTGCTCGGCTGTTTCGAAGAAAAAGTTGAGGTATTGTCATAGCCTTAGTGCTGGTGACGGCATCTTATCTTTGGCTGTAACATGAGAACGATGTGAGGTAGGATGTTCAAATTCACACCATATAAATGCATCTGCTTAAATGTACTCGGGGAGTTAAATCTCGGCAACCTTTGACTGAACAGGTTACAGAGGTCAAGTATTCTGAAAATCTTGTCTACTCAGGTTTTTAGCCAGGATGGAATCAGTTCAGAAGCTCTGAGGTGGGTGATTAGGCGTGCGGCACAGGTATGAACAGTGGGCAGAGAACACAAGGAAACAACTCCACTTCTGGAAGTCACCCACATCCATACTGTACATATACACCCAATAGTGAGGGGGGGGGGGGGGGGGGGGGGGGGTAAAGCGGTCCAGGAGACTGGGGAACCATATATTCCGCCTGTGCAAAACTGAAAACTAATTCTAGCAATTCTGCCACTTCATTTCCTTTGCGGTATTTTCTATCATTTTCAGCAAAATCTGCATCGTGTGTGACTTTTGGTGACCTTGTAACATTCTTGATGAGTATGTCATTAGACAGGCTGGCCTTCTTCTGTAATAAAAAGCATTTCCTTCACAGGCTTTAGAAAAGTGCGTGTCCTGTAGAAACAGTCAAAATGTGGGACAGGGGGACAAGGAATAAAAATGCTGTGCAGTCCCAGATAAAAAGTGACACCTGGACACCCTAGTCAGAGTTGGTATAATAGGGAGATTTTTAAAAACTTTTTTTCAAGCCAGACTGACTGTAAATATTATTTTAATTCTTTAATGTTGGAATTTTTATTAAATGAGTCATACAGACTCCCTTGATATTCGGGTTAGTATCTCAAACTTTTGACTTAATAACTCTAAATTGCAAATTAGGTATCTTGTAGAATACCTAAATACTGAGATAATAATTCAAAAATTTTACTTAGCTCTGCCTGCTCTGACTCAGTGGCAGCAGCAAGCTTCACAAAGATGCCATTTTCATGTCTTGGTTAAAATAAAATGAGGTTCATTTTGCATATTCTGTTCCCCATTTGAGTTGAAAAGAAGACTCTGTGGTAACTCGCTCGTCACACAACTCTACCAGCATGCATTTAAACTAAACTAGACTTTGAATGTGATCTATAGATTTTTAAAAATGTAAATGTATTAGAACCACCAATTTTAAAAAAAGTTTTTATAGGCTTGGAAATAAAAGTCATGCCTATCTCCCGCTGTGGTATTCATGAGACAAGCTTTTGTTTTGCCCTCAGCTCCAAAAGGAGCAGTTTTTCTGACGAGCACCATTTGGAGATAATGCAACTCATTCCCCGCAGAGTTTTGGTTTACTGCCTGAGTCTGTCCTTCAAATATGTGTTTGATCATAAGGGGCTCAAAGCAATTCAAAAACGTTTCAGGGATGAAGGTTTTTATTTTTTAAGTGAACCTGTGAGACATCTGTGACACGCTCAGACAGAGAATATTTGAAATAATAAAAAAAAAAAACAAGGTGGTGTGTGTTTTTAAAGGATCATTTACCTGTTAAGTGCCTGAAACCAAAGTACTCAAAGGAAACTGAGTATCTCAGCAAAATTTTACAATTGAGTATCATTATTATTATTAAAGTGGCGCTACCATTTTTATACAATGTCCTTCACCTGACACTGATTTTTGAGCTTCCACAGTAATACATGGATTGTTAAAGGCTTTTAAAAGAATATTGAGAATCTGACAATTAAAATGTCCTTTTTGTGCTTTATCACACATAATTTATCACAGTAGAATTTTCCAGGTGGTGGTCGAATCTGATGCGTTATAGACTATCAACAAAAACAAAGAAAAAGGCCTGAAAGTCAGACTAATTCCCTACTGAAAGCTAGGAGTCGGAAAAAGCACGTAATACTCTGCTGTGTGCAGCTGACCTGCATCTTGTTAATACTTCCAGAATCAAAAACTCCACTCCTGCTTTCAAACCTGACCTGCAGGTGCCTTCATGGGAATCAGTGCGCTACACCTCCCTCCATCTGCCAAGCCTCCTGCCGCTCTGCTTCCCACCCACTTACAGAAGCCAGTGCTCACTGACACTGTGCGTGCACAGACCACACACGCAAATCTCTTTTAAAAGTGTACACACATGCACTTTCACAAGAACATCCAAACATTGGACGGGAGGAACATATGTCTATAATGTCAACATTCAGATTTTATGCCAGTTCTCTCGCTTGCTTGAGGTTGTATTTTTAAACAATTTCTCTTTCTCTCCCATGCAAAAAATAGGAATATTAATATAAAGTCCACAGCCTGATCTCTGTGTTTCATTTCCTCTCCTTCTCACACATGCACACACTTTTTACAAACCTCCATTATTCCCCCACTACACCTCTACTACCAGAATAATCATTTTAAAGTGTTGAATGAATTCCCCGTGAGATTAGATTATTCTTTTCTTACGTACACTGTGCCAAGGACGTCTGTGCTAGGGACAAAATAGTTGCAGAGAAACAATCAATAGCTCATGATCTGATATATAATTCACATTGTAGTGAAGGGAAAATAGAGGTGTATGAAAAGTAGCACATCAGCAGACTAGTAAAAGCAACACGATCAAAATCCATAACATAGCCAACGTGCTGCTTTTGAATTACTTTTTTAAACTTTTGAATCACTTTTTAGTGAATTCAGTGCACAATAAAATCACAAACAAAACAGTCCTCTTGCTTAATTCATTCTTGACCTTAGGGACTAATAATTGCATAAACAGAAATTTCCAGCAGCAGCATATCTGAACCAAACTGTGATGATGTAGTCTTTGAAAATGGAGGCAACAAGTGTGTTTTGATGCGAAACGAAAACATCTGCTTTTTAGCATAAAAGGGAAATTTTATTTCTTTAGGGTATTGTTTTTGTCTTTCTCCGACAGCTCATTGGACGGTGTCTGTGTGATTCTTTCAGTCACTTCTATCTTGCAGACATCACCAGTGTCAGAAAGACACAAAGCAGATTGCAAAGAGATCATTTTCAAAGCAGCAATAACAATGTGCAACAGACGGGATGAAATGTGTTGCTTGTTTATATGCACAAGCAGGCTTTTCCCCACGTCATGCATTTGGTGCATGTCCATTTAATTTCATATTTTGATATTTGCACAGTTTAGCATATGTTGTAAGTATTGGGAGCAAAAATTCATGAGCTGTTTCATGATATACTGGTTTCACAAACAGAAGCGAGCCATCTTTGTAGCTACCATTTAGTAGGCATTTAGACATTTCATAACAGTGCTGCACATTAACTATCATTTCAACTCTAAGAAGTGATTGGATGGAATATTCTAGATGTTGTTTTATGTTTTGTTTTACGGTTATTTTACTGTTTGCCAGTGCACAGCCCAAGTGAACTGTTTTTTACCCCAGTGTTACCATAAGTACAAACTGCTCCAGTTTTCTGTAAATTGAATAATGAAAACTATCACTTTAAATTAACGATCAGGACCATTCATTAATGACACACACACACACACACACACGCACACACACACACACACACACACACACGCACACACACACACACACACACACCGCCAGCTAAAACTCCTGAAATTTTGAATAGGTGTGCTATATAACAGTGAGCTATACCAATGAAATGGGTACATATGACGAAAAAGTAGGAAACAAAAGAGGAAAAGAAAACCACCGACAACTAAATGAACTCTATATTATTGCAGACTTTGATGTGAAACTTCAAGCAACCATAGCAACATTACTTGGTTTAAGGGCAGTTAACTCACTACAACAGAAAAAAGTGGTAAAATGATAAAACTGAAAACAATTTTACATGTGAATGGTTGCAGATGAAAAAGCCAACATAACATTGCTATGTGTACTAATTTGCTTAATTTACATGGACTAGGTGGAACCAATGCCACTTGAGTCTGATGTGTGCAGCAAGCATTTGGGGCTTACTTTTGTGTGTATCTATTGGAAAATTACCCACGTAATTGGATTCATAAACAGTTTGAATTCATAAACTTGCACTTTAAAGGAAATTACAGTGCCTGTCTATTTATGTCTTACCCAAATTCATCACCCAACCTCCTCCCTCTTCTTTTTTTAGCTTTAACCACCATTCTCTGCATTTGGTTCCTCTCCATCTGTCACTCTAACCCATGCTCTAACCTCATCTCTTTTGGGCTTCCTCCCTCCCTCTGAATCCTGCTGTCTTTCTGCATATACTAGGGTTTAATCCCGGGATCCGGGATTCCCGGGAAATGCGATCAGAACCATTTCCCGTTTCCCGGGAAACGTTAGACGGGAAACCGGGAAAAAAGTCGCGCGCGTCGATTTGACTTTCAGAAAGAAAAGAAAGCTTCAGAATGTTAAATTTAAGGAAATATTGAGAGAAGGGTTCGTTTAATGCGAAAAGCATTACTCTTCATTTCAGGCACGTTCAGCCTCCGTTTAAGGCTGGCTTCAGCCTTCATAGAGGTATT
This sequence comes from Archocentrus centrarchus, assembly GCF_007364275.1. Classification (NCBI taxonomy): domain Eukaryota; kingdom Metazoa; phylum Chordata; class Actinopteri; order Cichliformes; family Cichlidae; genus Archocentrus; species Archocentrus centrarchus. Next base: position 13,090,141 of record NC_044364.1, on the reverse strand, counting down.
ACACAGTTGTGCTTTTTTCCTCTTTAATTTGTTGAAATCGTAGGCAATGTGTTTACCCTAAGGTATTTTGTATTATATAATTTTATATTATTATATATTGTTATATTGCATTATATAGCCTATAAAATATGCCTGCCCTGAACAATAAAGAAATATCTGTTTAACTTCGAGTGTTTCTTTTCCTCGTTTGCAGCCACTTACTAACAATCATGAATTAGGATACGGGCCTAATGTGTGAAGAAATTATCATGAAATAGATTGCTTTAACATATTTCGCTTTTAAAATGGAGTTGAGTAAAATGTATATTTTTTAGGCTATAAGGATTGGCCAGTTTTTCAAAAGACGATTCACAGCGAACCTACTTTAACCCTCAGACACGGTGTTATAAATTTGTTGTTGCCAGAATGGCAATGACCAAGTCGTGGTGCATTACTCAAGGCCCTGTGTTATGCCATATTATAGTGTAGTACGGTAGTTAACTTTTCAATGACTATTACAGCGTTCCACTGGTGGAGATATAGCGCAACAGATGTCGCCACGACAGCGTGGCTGAGCCTTTATCAATGCTGTGGAGATGAACCGTATTGTTTTGCACCAGCAGTTGTAAAATATCTTGGTATAATTCCATGTACAATGGAGGAATATTCGAATTATATTTGTTAAGGGAGTGTTGAGGAACGATACAACACCGCATAGCTCGAGCACTCGAATGTCGAGATGTAGGTTTTATTGCATTAATCAAGCCGACGTTGCCCCCTACTGGGCATAACAGGACATAGCTGGAAAGCTACCTCTACAATATCACAATAGGTTAAGGCCGACACAGGCTACAGAAGGCCTAATTAAAATAAAAAAATAAAAAAACTGTTTCCCGGGATTCCCGGGAAATGGCTCGTCATTTCCCGGGATTTGATTCATGTCATTTTCGGGAAAAATATTAAACCCTAGCATATACTCCCATTTTCTTCTGCTTGAATTATCTCTCCCACTCCTTTCCTAGTGCAGCTTGCATATTGAGTCATGCTTTTAATTTTTTTTATGTCTAATACTTACTTTTTAAGTACATGTACTTAACTCAAGCACTTCCATTTTCTGTGAGTTTAGCAACAGCTTGAAGGGAGATAGTCCAATACTAGAATGATCCAACAGGTCAAGTAACCAAATAATATGATTCATGATAATACAGTACTTGGCAAATGTCTTGAGTTCTCCCCTTTTCGTTGTATTTTGCTTCAAAGGAGACAGACTATCTTGTATTTTTTTAAGTGGTCTTGAGCAATAGTTCTTCAGAATCTCTGAAGGCCTTTTTAAAGTTTTTCTTTGGACACTGGCTGCTTTTTCACTCATTTTCAGTTCAGTCCTCGTACCTGATCTGTTTCAGTGGAATGTTTTTTTATTTGTTTTTTAAGCCACTTAGCACTGACCTATGAATCATTCAAGCATAAAAAAGGAACATAACTCGAGGGGTGAAACAGTGTTGTGTCTACACATAAGAGATAACTTTGGAGAGAATCCATTGTAATTTGCATTTTTAAGTACTGGCCGCCTGTCATGAAATTATCATTTCTTCCAGGTTCTTCAGTTGGATCTATGAAAGTGCCAAGATAACACAGTGTAACAGTATTTCTGCACCAACAATGTGATTCCCAAAGTGCTATTGGCTGAAAACTTATGCCATATCTCGGCATGGTGTGCAGTGTGTCCTTAAGAAATTGAGTAAACTGGACAGGTGAAGGACAAAAGAAGAAGTGTGAGGCCTAAAAACTAAAAAACTATCTACATCATATGAACAGAATCTGAAAGCCACGTCCTTAAGAATAGGAAAAAATCCAGCAAAGACCTGACACAGGACCTGAAAGATGCATCTGGCCCTTTAGTTGATCCATCTACTGTTCACCAAAGCTTAATGAGACAAATCATTCTTAAGGAAGGGAGAAAAAAGGCTGAGGATGGAATTATGTACACAGAAAATTACTGTCAGATTTTGAGCCACCACCATCTCGAAAGCATCTGATTGGTGGAAGCTTTAATTTTCCAGCATGACAATGATCCCAAACTCTGTCAATGCAGTAAAAGCATACCTGGATAGAAAAACACCCAATGGAACACTATCAGTCATGGCCTCCACCCAAACTCAAACATTACTGAAGCAGTGTGGGATCATCTTGATAGAGAACCAAAAAAAGGCAGTCAACATCCAAAGGAGAGCTTTGATTGTCCTTCAAGAAGCCTGGAGAATTATTCATGAAACTACTTGAAGAAATGACAAGAAAGCTGCCTAAGAGAGTTCAGGCTGTGTTGATCAAAAAGATGTCCATACCAAATATTGACTTTCAGGCTCATGAGGATTGTACAAACTTTTTTCTTTTTTTTTCTGTGTATACTGTATTTGCATTATATATGCACCTATTTTCGATTTTCCCAGGAACATATGAAGAAATGAGGGATGGCTTGAGATTTTTGTTCAAAGCACTGTATTTCTGCATATTGTACTCTTGATCCTTAAGGCATGTTGATACTTTCCATGTTTTGAATGCAAAACTTACTTATTGTGATATTGATGTTTCTTCTTTAGTAAAGAATCAATATCCTTCCTCCACTGCCTCACGCTGACTATTAATAAATGTTTCTTCTTTTTTCCTTATTCACTGTCTGTATCTTAGTATCTGTTAGCTAACAATGGTGTCCTCTGCCTCCACAGCAAGGTAGCCATATCTATTTTGACTAGATCTCTATTTGTAGCCCATTGGCCTGCCAAGCTAGAAAGAAAAGTAGGATCCATAGCTTTGCTCAAACACATGTAGACACACTCCAGATCTTTAAATGGGACCACAGCCAGAAAGCAGAGGCAGAGGTGGCAACTTGCTGCCTAAAGGTTTATGATTTTGAAATACAAAGTTTACAAATCTGTTATTAGTCGCACATTTCCAAGAACTGAATAGTTGTTGTGTTTGTCTGTTCTGCTAGTTTGACTGTATCAGCTCATGTAATAAAGCCGAGGCACACTGGCAAGTAACTCAGACTTGATTTCATGCTGATCCACTTCCCAGGGGAGAGATATGGCTGCTTTTCACATAATTGGAAAAATAGTGCAGTCTGGAGGCAAATAAAGTTGTAAAGCAAATTTTGCTTTAGCTGAATGTAAATTACAAAGCTGATACCTTACTTATATATATATATAAGTAAGGTATATATATATATATATATATATATATATATATATATATATATATATATATATATATATATAAAATTCCAGCTTACCCTAACCCTAACCCTCCTCTACCAGAGACCTGAAAGCTTGAGGGTTCTGTGCAGTACGGTATCTTAACTGTTCTCAGGACTGCGCTCTTCTGGACAGAGATCTCGGATGTGTTCCTGGAATCTGCTGAAGCCATTCTCCCAGTTTGGGGGTCACTGCCCCAAGTGACCCGATTACCATGGGGACCATTGTTACCATCACCTTCCACATCCTTTCTAGCTTTTCTCTGAGCCATTGGTATTTATCGAGCTTCTCATGTTCCTTCTTCCTGATGTTGCTATCACTTGGTATTGCAACATCTATCACTACGGCCTTCTTCCTTAATTTGTCCACCACCACTATGTCAGGTTGGTTTGCATAGCCTTCACCTGGGGTTTTGCCTTGTGTGGTAGACCCCACCCTCTATTGATCTTGTGCACAAAACTTGTTTCTGTGCTCCCATAATTAGTGCCTCTGTGCTGTCTGTCAGTCCAGCTTTGTCCAGCCATCGGTAGGATTTATCTATATCAGCCACTTCTTTTATGTGCTGGTGGTACACGCCGTGTAGAGACCTGTCCTTCCATGATGGTTCCTGTTCTTGTACCTCTTCTTTCTTGGGTTTCTGCTGTCTGAGGTACTCAGTAAGCCATCTTTGTGGCCATCTTCCTGATGTATTCATGAATCTTTGTTGTTTCATCTAGGATAGTGGTTCTAACACTCACTAGTCCTCGGCCTCCTCCCTTTTGCTTAGTGTACAGTCTTGCAGTGCTGGATTTGGGGTTTGTCTTGATGTCAGTGGCTTCTATTTCCTCCTTTGGCCAGCTAATTATCACAGTAGGGTATCTGGCAACTGGCAGGGCGTAGGTGTTGATTGCCCGGATCTTGTTCTTCCCATTCAGCTGACTCTTTAGGATTTGTCTTACTCTCTGTAGGCACTTGGAGGTTACAGCTTTCCTAGCGGCCTCTTCATGGTTCCCATTTGCCTGTGGGATCCCAAGGTGCTTGTAGCCGTCTTCATTGTCTGCAATGTTGCCTTCTGGTAGTGCAATCTGCTCAGTTCTGACTACCTTCCCTCTCTTTGTTACCATTCGACTGCACTTCTCCAGTCCGAATGACATTCCAGTGTCATTGCTGTAGATCCATGTGGTGTGGATCAGTGAATCGATGTCTTGTTCACTCCCGGCATACAGCTTGATATCATCCATGGACAGGAGGTGGCTGATCTTTGCTCCATTTTGTAGTCAGTATCCATAGCCAGTCTTGTCAATGATCTGGCTGAGGGGATTCAGGCCTGTGCAGAACAGCAGTGGAGACAGAGCATCTTCTTGGTAAATCCCGCACTTCATGGTGACTTGTGCGATTGGCTTGAAGTTGGCCTCTAGTGTTGTTCTCTACATCCCCATTGGGTTCTTGATGAAGGCTCTATAGTTCTAAGCATTCCAGGATCCATGTGTGTGGCATCGAGTCATAGGCTTTCTTGTAGTCAATCCAGGCAGTGCACAGGTTGGTCAGTCTGGTCTTGCAGTCTCGAGTGACTGCTCTGTCTACCAGTAGCTGGTGTTTTGCTCCCCTGGTCTCTCTGCCAATTCCTTTCTGGACCTCGCTAATGTATTGAGCCATGTGCTTGCTCATCTTAGCTGCTATGATGCCTGACAGGAGTTTCCATGTTGTACTGAGGCAGGTTATGGGCTGGTAGTTGGATGGGACTGGTCCCTTCTGGGATCTTTGGAGATCAGGACTGTCTGGCGTTACGTTGAGTCAGCTGTACCAAAAGGGGTGGCACCTAAGGCTGGAGAGAGCAAGCCACACCCAGTGGGTCAAAAAATCACATCAGGCCCTGCTAGGGCCGTAACACCGGCCTTCAGTCAGCCATTCTGTGTGCGTCTTAGCCTCTAGCAGATGGTTCATTTGTGCTGCCAGGTGGAGTGCAGTTAGCTTCTTAAGCCAGTAGGTGTGTATCATGTTGGGGCATGGAGCTGTCCAGCTCTTCAAATGTGAGACTCTTTCCAGGATGTCTGCCACTGTGATTGTTACTGGAGCCTGTTCAGGGAGGTTGCTGTGGTCTGCGCTTAGATCCACTAGCCACTGAGCACTGGTGTTGCATCCTTCTCCCATATGCTCTTCCAGTACTGCTCTGTCTCCAGCTGGCTCTGAGCTGGCTAACTTCCCTCCGTGCTGCCTTGATCTTAGTCTCTATCCATCTTTTCCATGGAGGGTATTGCTCCTTATGGCCTTTCCTCTCAAGGATCACTGCTGACGTGGTATAGATCAACTGATTGGTTTCAGTGATGGTCAAAGTAGGGATTGTCCATAGTGCTGCATTCGCATCTTCTAGTAGACTTTCAGAGGGTACTTAACATAGTCTTAGTCTGAATACTTAACGTATTCAGAGTACTGGTTGTAATTAGTGGAGCTTGGTACCCAATCTTGGAGTGTGGGGATGATGAAATCTCCCCCTCTGACCTGTCGTCCTGGCTCCCCAGTGAATGTTTATCTCTAGTCTCTTGCTGTTACACAGTTAAGTAGGAGACACCTTGATTGCTGAACTTGCTGAACTGAATATTGCAAAGTCCATTAAGTGCAGTTATCCAGAATTTACACAATAAGTTCTTGGAAAATCAGAAAATCAGAACCAAACAGAATGAGCACTCTGGACATTTTAATGCCCTGTTGTAATAATTTGTAACAGAGGACATGGGGAGAAAATAGTTTAATTATTTTTGTGGACAATTCAAGAGTGAGCTTGCACTGTATCTCTTAAGCCCAAAGACTGCTGGGAAATGTAGTTGGAACAGTTGGCCCCATGGCTACAGTTTGAGTTAATGACGTGTGAAGACCAGCTGTAACTGTGTGACATGCACGCCCATGCATGCCTGCAAGTGCTAGGCTTTTCTTTCCTAATCACTGCGATGTGCTCGGCTGCCTGCCTCGAGAACCAAAGGTCCGGTGGGCTTCATGACCTCTGTGATGTAAGGCAAATGAAAAAGAAAAAAACAGTCAGGCTTTTGCTGACATTGCTTGAACTGTCATCAGAGTGGACACAGCTGTTGATCACATAAAAGGATGCAGACAGGGGCCAGAAAACCCACTGATAGTGTGATAATACAGTGTTTTGTACAATCATTTAATACATAATAAATTCCTTTTTGAAAGTGATTTCAAAGGGAACACTTGAAAGAGACTTCTTTTCCTGCAAATGTCATCTTTCTGCTGTTTCTCTTTATTTAGGTAAAGGTTGTGCATTGTCTTCCAATTACTCAAATAGAGTCTGTCATTTTCCTCTGAGTCACCCAGGCAGCATCAGGGCCCATACAAAGAAATCTCACGTTAAGCCTTAATTAACCAGCTTCTTGTTTTTGGACTCACCTGCTCCCAAAGTGCTCACACTGTTTTTAGATGGGATTACTGCTCATTTATCTCTCCTTCCCATTTCCCTCTCACTGCTGTCATAGGTAATAGCTTCTCCTCATGTCTCCTAAACACGGTTAAGGCTATTATGTGGCAAGCGCACGGCCCCATTTGGAGAGCTGTAGTCTCATTATGTGTTGAATGACTTCCCATCTCATCTGCAACACTTTTCACAACTGGATTTTCACATAATGAAAAAGATAACTGCAGTGCATGGTCAATCTAATGGTATTCCGTGTTCCCTCATAATAGCACAACTACCGCCATTCTTGGACACCTGAGACTTAAAACATAAATGACATTTGGAGGTTTGAAGTCACGCCATGTATGAAATTATTGACACTCACTGTGTTGTTACTGCTTAGTCATTTAAAAGGCTTATCACTGACTCCAGGAGAAGAGACAACCAGCAGCATTACCATATCTGTTTCACTTGAGTTGCCTACCACAGTGACTCATCAGCGGTCAGTGCACAAGAGAGAGTGTTGACATTTATATTGTGTGTTTCTGCAAAAATCTTGGCACTGCAATGTCCATCTGATTATCATTTATTTTCACAACACTCCACCTCATGACCATCTGGTTATCAAGTTATTCATTTATGCAGCTCCTCGAGTGTGCTTTGTGCGCTCTGGTTATTTATCAACTTTAGCTTCAGATTCAAGAGGCTGTTTTTTCCCTTATTGTCCATGTTGGCAGAAATATTAAAGGTTGTTCTTGAAGATTGAAACGCTATTTATCTGTTCTCTTACAGAGCATGATGGACAAGCCTGCGATACCAGAGTACAAGGTGGCAGCAGTGCAGAAGTCGCGCTTTATTCTGCTGCACTACAGTGTTTCAAAAGCACTGTGGGACTGGCTCATTCTGCTGGCGACCTTCTACGTGGCTGTCACCGTGCCCTACAACGTCAGCTTCACGCCGCATGATGATTCCATTACAGCTGCACGCTCCACTATTGTCAGTGACATTGCAGTGGAAATGCTTTTTATTATAGGTGAGTTTTGAAAGAAGTAATTGGGAAAGATGTTTTGTTTTTTTTACAAGTGCAAACAGATGAAGTTTTGTCAGATCAGTGTCCAACTCAAAAATTTTATGCTGTAGTTTAGAAACCTATCAGTTGTGAAACTCTAAGCAGATACCAGTATTGAAAATAACAGTTTGGCCAATAGTCGATGCTAATACTGATTTTTTTTTTTTTTAGTTTTCAATGTTACTTACTCTCTCTTTGTCCCAGGAAATAAGAAATAAGAATAATAAGAAATAAGAAATCTCCTTTATGAAAAATAATTCCCATGTTTTAAAGTCTTTGAACTCTTCTTCACTCTGCTTTTTTAAATAAAATTAAATATTTATTCACCAAATAAATATTGGCCCCTGACAACAGTAAATAATCTCATCATCTCATTTGCCAAATGAGCCTTTATCAATATTCAAAACGTATCATTGCACCCATCATTTTTATTACTCATAATTCTTTTTAAGCATTTTTTTATATGTTGATATAAAATTGTACTCCAACATCTATCCATTTTTTGCCATCTATGGCACCATGGAAACCAGAATCTCTTATTCAGGTTACCTGGGTTTAGGAGTCCCTTCAGGATGTACTTCGTCTCTTTGAGGGACTCGTCTTACTTCAGTAAAGCACCCAAGGGATAAATTAAGGTGGCTGACTTGCAACATTCACCTCTGAACACAGGTTTGGAGTTTATGTCAGATAGTCATTCTATCAGATAGCCGTTACCTTGGCACAAACAGGCTTGAGATTGCTTGTTTTTGAAAGCTCACTTATTTAGTTTCTTCCCATTTCTACCCAAATGAATAATTAATGAATTCCACAGTAAAGCTGAAAAGGGGCATGTTAGTCTAACTCATTCCAGGAAGATGGTGTATTGCAACATCTTTTTAATTTTTAGATATTTTTTGAATGTTTGTGCTTTCTAAAGTACACAAATACTAATTATTCAATGAAAATAAATTTGCATATAATGATGAAAAAAAAAAAAAAATCATAGCTTAGAGGACAATTGAGGCGTTGCTAATTCCAACTATACATGCAAAGGTTTGCATGTTATGTGCCTGCCATATGGTGACATCAAGGTTATGTCTTGCGTACATACTGAGCCACATGCCCTCAAATTGTGAAGTGACTATGAAATGTCCCAGCTGTTTAAGTTTTAACTTCTTGGGCATATTTCTTTAAACATACATGGTTATACACTCACTGGACAGTTAGGTACACCTCACTAGCATTGGGTTGGGTCGACTTTTGCCTTCAGAACTGCCTTAATGCTTTGTGTCAAAGATTTAACAAGGTGCTGCAAACATTCCTCAGAGAGATATTTGTCCATATTGGCTAATAGCATCACACAGTTACTGCAGATTTGTTCCACCACATCCCAAGGTGCTCTATTGGATGGAGGTCGTTTGAGTACAGTGAACTCACTGTCATGTTTAAGAAACCAGTTTGAGATGATTTGAGCCATGATGTGTTATCCTGCTGGAAGCAGCCATCAGAGGATGGGTACACTGTGGTTATGAAGGGATGGACATGGTCAGCAACAATGCTCAGATTGGCTGTGGTAGTTAAAGGATGCTCAATTGGTGCTAAGGGGCCCAAAATGTGTCAAGAAAATATCCACCACACCATTACATCACCACCAAAAGCCTGAACTATTCATGCAAGGCAGGATGGACCCATGCTTTCATGTTGTTTATGCCAAATTCTGATCCTGCCATTTGGATGTTGTGGCACAGGAGTGGCCAAGTTCAGTGTGTTGTGTGTTCAGAGATGGTCTTCTGCATACCTTGGTTGTAACGCGTGGTTATTTGAATTTGCTTTTGCCTTCCTATCAGCATTCTCCTCTAATCTCTGAGATCAACAAAGCATTTTGCCTAGAGAACTGCCTCTCACTGGATATTTATTCTGTTTCACACCATTCTCTGTAAACCCTGGAGATGCTCGTGTGGGGAAAATCCCAGCAGATCAGCAGTTTCTGAAATACACAGAGCAGCCCGTCTGGCACCAACGACCATGCCACATTCAAAGTCACTTAAATCACTTTCTTCCCAATTCTGTGCCTAATAATATGAGCAGTGAGTGTTTATTTGAGAAATATAGATTAAAAGGATGTTATTAACAAAGAGTACATTACTTTTAGTGTGGTCTGAAATTGCATCACATACAGGTCAACCAGAGGGACTGAAAGCTGAGCTTTGTGGTCTTCATAAATATAAGAATGACTACAGGATCATAATACCTACCACTTTATATTCAACTGTCTTTCACTCTGTTGGGAACATTTATTTTTTATAATTGCATATTTTCAGACATCATCATGAACTTTCGCACCACCTTTGTGAGCCAGTCAGGCCAGGTGGTGTATGAGCCACGCTCTATTTGCATTCACTATGCCACCACTTGGTTCTTTGTGGATCTGGTGGCTGCCCTGCCCTTTGACCTGCTGTACGCATTCAATATCACAGTGGTGAGTACCAGACCCTCTATATTATATTTCACAAAAGATAAGATTTGCATGTGTTTGAGTGTTTTGAGTCCAGGTTATGATATTCAGCTTTGTACTTTTTCTTTTCCTCCTTTTCTCTGTCACACCACCTTCCATGTTTGCCTCTCCACTTCAGACGTCTTTGGTCCACCTGCTTAAGACGGTACGCCTCCTGCGTCTCCTTCGTCTGCTTCAGAAGCTTGACCGCTACTCCCAGTACAGCGCTATGGTGCTGACCTTGCTAATGTCTGTGTTTGCCTTGCTGGCTCACTGGATGGCCTGCATCTGGTACATGATTGGACGCAAAGAAATAGAGACCAAGGAGAACTGGGACATAGGTGAGTCTAGTTGAGGCCTTGCTGAAGTGCAATCTGTTAATCTGGTTTTGATGTTTCATCTAGTGAGGGTGAGACAAGAAGACTTTTTTTCTGTAAAGGATCAGTAGAATTCCAACTGGTTTTCATGTTTTCCCATCAAATATAATATTGCCTCCTGCAAAAACTGAGTAGGCATTTGTTTTGTTCCTACTCTGCTATAAATAGTAATTGCTTACTTACCTGGTGTCTAGCTTCTCAGTGGTGAGACCGTACTCTGACACTCTTAATATAAACAGCCTGAGACCAGCTCAAAAGCTTTTATAAAAAAATGGCTGGTAGCTAGCAGCACACGGATGCGTCAATGAATGATGCATGCTTTTTATGTACATTTTTTTCTGATGGGGAGGTGAAGTCACAGCTGCTAATTAAAGCTTAGTACTATTTATCCCTGGAGGACTAGTTCTAATTCTAGCCTGTCCCAAACCAACATGCCTGGCTCCTGACACTGCTCATAATCTCTTTCTATTACACAGATAAACACCCACATACAGGTACAAATATACACATATTTTCCTCTTAGATAACACATTGCAGTCCCATCTTGCCACTACCATCTATATGAAAATAACAAAAACCAAAATTTTGCTACATTGATCTCTAAACGTTCTACCTCCTTTTCCAAGGGTGGCTTCATGAGCTGGGCAAACGTCTGGAGACGCCCTACATCAACAGCACAGTGGGCGGCCCGACAGTGCATAGCTCCTACATCGCTGCCCTCTACTTACCCTCAGCAGCCTGACCAGTGTGGGATTTGGCAATGTCTGTGCCAACACTGATGCTGAGAAGATCTTCTCCATCTGCATCATGCTCATCGGCGGTACGTCTGACCCCAGGATACATTCTCCCTCTGGCATCCTGGCAAAACACTGCTTCTGTTTGGCATCCAAGTACAACAAATTCAGCAGGAATCAAGTTGAATGCTTTGGCTGGCCTTTAAGACACAGCTTGCTGTCATCTTCATATCCCAGAAACAGCTGAGATGGCAATTATTGATGCAACATACCAGAAGATAAATAATAAGTGTTTATTTTACTGCTCGTCAAATCCATGATGAAAGCAAAGTTGTAACTTGTAGCCACTTTGTGGATCAAAAGTAACCAGTAATTGTGAATGACTGGGCAGTGATCCATATAATATACACTTTATGGACAAAAGTAATGGGCCACATACACATGTTGCAGCATTTCTTCCCTCCTAGATATTCCACAATCAGCTGTAAGTGGTGTTATTGCAAAGTGGAACTGTTAGGAACCACAGCAGCTCAGCCAAAAGGTGGCAGACCACGGAGAGTTACAGAGGGGGGTCGCTGTAAAAGTCACCAATGCTCTGTTGACTTAATAACTGCAGAGCTCAAAACCCTCTCTGGCATCAGCAAAAAAAAAAAAAAAAAAAAAAAAAAAACTGTGTGTCAGGAGCTTCATGGCATGGATTCCACAGCCTAGCAGCACCTGTAAGTGTAATGAGTAGGTAGCCTAGTACTGTTGTCTATGTACTTTATTTCTCTGTATCATCACCTTCCTAAAATAACAAGTCATTTTTAACTAAAATTTTATTTCTGCCTAAATCATTATATTTTCAATATTTGGTTCCATTTTTTGTGTTTTCTGAAAAAAATACATTAAAGGAACAGTAAAAGTCACCATAGAAATATGCTTTTGTTGTAGTTTGTTTGATATTTATTCATTATTAACCTTATTTTTAACCAGGAAGTAAAACTTTTGAGAAGTTAAGAATATCTTGGGGCAGATGCACAGCATTAACTATGCTGGCCAGAAGAAACCCACAGAGGCATGGGGAGAATATGCAGGGCCCTGCTAACCAACCACTGAGCCAATGTACTGCCTTTATTGCAGTTATTAAAATTGAACTCATTCATATTGTAATGAGCAAAAAAAAAAAACTGCTTTCAAAATAGGATTTTTAATTATAATATGTTACATATTTAAAAATATCCAGCCTTTATATAAACACCTTTGTTTCCTTCCCTCTTACAGCACTGATGCATGCACTGGTCTTTGGTAATGTGACCGCCATCATCCAGCGCATGTACTCACGCCGTTCTCTCTACCATACACGTATGAAGGACCTGAAGGACTTTATCCGTGTCCACCGTCTGCCCCAGCAGCTTAAACAGCGCATGCTGGAGTACTTCCAGACCACATGGTCTGTCAACAATGGTATAGATGCCAACGAGGTAGGAGTCCCTTTCTTCTTGTTGTCATGTAATATCTTTGTACATGCTGTTATCTGCCTTCAAGGAAATTCACAGCACTGTTTTTGTGAACAATTAAACCTGCTGTAAAATTCATTCCCACCCCTTTGAAGCTGTAATTGTTTTTTGCACAACACATGGTTGCCTATACTCCATCAATTGATAGCCCATTGAAATTCAAAAGAGGGTGACTGGTGGCAACACAGTCTATTCCCTAATTACTAATCAGTGTCACACCTCATTACATCTGTCACACATCCCCAGCTCCTGCATGACTTCCCTGACGAGCTGCGGGCCGATATCGCCATGCATCTGAATAAGGACATCCTCCAGCTGCCGGTCTTTAAGGGGGCCAGTCGCGGCTGCCTGCGCTCACTTTCTCTTCATATAAAAACCTCATTCTGTGTCCCGGGGGAGTACCTCATCCGTCAGGGTGATGCACTGCATGCCAACTACTTCGTCTGCTCTGGCTCTCTAGAGGTGCTGAAAGATGGCATGGTGTTAGCAATATTAGGTGTGTATTGTTGTCAGATTACATTTTTAGTATCGTGTTTTTGTGTTTTTGCACATTAAAGTAAAGTGTAACAGGGAATTTATGATCTTTTGGATTTTAGGGAAAGGAGACTTGATTGGCTCGGACCTGCCTGGAACAGACCAGGTGATCAAAACCAATGCTGATGTGAAGGCGCTTACCTACTGTGATCTTCAGTACATCAGTGTGCGTGGCCTAAAAGAGGTGCTGGAACTGTACCCCGAGTATGGCAGCGTGTTTACCTCCGACATCCACAACAACCTCACCTATAACCTCCGTGAAGGCAGCCAGGATGAGGTACCTTATGCACAAACCTACAAACCTGAAAAACGAACACCTGAAAGTCCAGACGCAGTCAGTTCAGTAACAATAAATGGCCTTCAGAAGATATTACACATCTTGAAATTAAATAACAGATATAATAAAATTATGCTGAAATAATTTGGCACATTATGTAAAAATGATAACAAATTTCTTTACTTGCTTCCATTGAAAGTAGGTGTATGAATGTCATGGCCAGACGTCTTTATTTATTTTGGATATTACCTGTAGAAATTCAGAAAACAATCTTTCATGAATTGGATAATTCCAAAATTCATATAGACAATTATGAGATGTGGTGGAAGGAGAGATTAACATCATAGATGTTATGCTATCATGTAAATATGGACCAAAATCTCTGAGGAAGGTTTCCAGGGCCTTGTTGAATCTGTACCATAAAGAGTTATGGCAGTTCTGAAGACAAAGTGGGGTGGGGGACCCGCTTCTAGCTAGTTGTACCTAATTAAATGTCCGGTTAGTGTATGTAGCAAATGCTTGTGTTGCGCCAATCCACAGTGGCACAGTGGGTAGGCGCTCGCCTTGTAGCCGGAAGGTTGCAAGTTCGAGCTCCTGTCCCTGTGCTGCGTTGCGTCCTTGGGCAAGACACTTAAACCACATTGCCTAACGGTAGTGCCAGTCTCTGGCTGCATGACCGCAGATGTTCATCTCTGGATGAGTGATCTGGAACGAACATTTCGTTGTGTGCCTTGTGCACGCAATGACAATGAGTTGAATCTAACATCTAATAGGGCCATATCATTTCTGGACATTGTTCTGTAATTGTTTTAAACAACCCACACCTGAAACATTAAACTATTTTAACTTGAGAAAAAAGCCACAATCATGGCTTCATTGGTTATTTTGTTGAACCATGCAAACAAAACAGATTCAGTCTTTCATGTGTGACTGATAAAACTGACAAAGATCTCCAAGGACTTCCACAATCTCACCTGCGGTCTCAAGCATTGTGTTTTTGCTTCAAGCATTCCTCTTTGTTGAATCTGGCTTTTCTCATTGGCTTTAATCATTTCTTCTTTTTTTCTTGGGTTATTTGTTTAGTTTGGAACACGATAGACATCTGTGCTGGTTGTGTTAATTAGCGGATGGCTTTTCTCTGTCAGGCTCAGGGAAAACAACTTTAATTGTATTAATGAGCACTTCAAAGCAGACTGATTGTGTTGGTAGATTTAATCCATGAAGGGATATCAAAGAGGAAAATGACACCTTTACACAATCTGTACATTTATAACAAAGATATCTGTGCCCTAAGAATGAATGTTTAGTGTATAGATGTTGTGTACATGATTAAACATTAGTAAAGTTATGTTTTCTGATTTAAACAGGCTTCTCTGAAGCATGGCTGATTTTGAGTACTAGCACTTCTCTCTGGCCATCTGCTCAAGGTTTATGCTCAAACACAAAGCCAGGGGACTGCCACAGCCCTGAAAGGATGAAGGAATTGTTTTGCTACCTGACTGCCAGGCCATACACACTCCTGACACACACAACATTCACAGTTGTATTGGTATCATCAACATTCTCACAGTGAGTTTTTTTAAGGTGGAAATTCCTGCAGGAAGGGCTGGTGAAGTTGGAGGACTGTATACTGACTGCACAGTAATCAGTCAGTCATAGTAAAACAGTGCCAAAGAAACAGATTGTGGGAATGCTTATTACAATATAAGGTATCCAAAAGGGACTACTTTATCTTCTGTAAATGGGGAAAAGCAGATTGCCAGATGGAAAATTAGTTGGTTTTTTTTGTCAACTCTATAATTTAATTTCAGCTTTTATTGCTGTGCTGTCAGTGAAATTCTTTTCACTAGATTTTTGATGAGAATGCAACAGTTTTTGTTGTTGTTTGTTTTGTTTTTTACTTTTTTACTCAGCAAACCAATTGGAGCTGAGTGTCTTATGTGGAGAAACTAAAAATATCAGATACCCAGAAATTTGTGATCATCAGCTAATTATGCAACTATACCACTAAAAATTGGTATTATTGTTAGTTTGCTATTACATGAATGACAGCGTGATAATGTGAAAGGGTCACTCACGATGAACCTGCAGCTCTCCCTGGCTTGGTTACTTAAAACTCATCAGTTACAGTATTTGTCTGGCCTGCATCTTGCTTCACCTCCATGCAGACTACTGACTTGCTCTTGAAATACTTAAAAATATTAACGATAAAAGTAATGATATGTCAGTGTTGTCAGGTTTAAGGTCAGGTTGAATGGTTTGTTGTGGTTCGGGTCTAAGACCCAGGAGTGTTGCTTATTTCTTAGGGGAGGTGAGCTTTGAAAGATCAGGGATGACTGTGTTGTCCTGGGCAGACTGGGAAGGTCATTCCACCACCGGGGATCCAGCAGAGTGTCAAAATTTGTTGGACTATAATGACCATGTCGCCACAGGGAGAGTTAAGTAGTCTGTAGTCATGGCGTGTGAAGAACAAGTCGGTCGGTGCGAGTTATGGGGATGTGGCTCCCTTTGGAGCCTCAAATTGACAACAACAGTTTAACAAAGTTGATAACGGTACCCGCTGGTAAGCAATGATGGCATTGTACAAAAATAATATTCATTAGTAGACATGAGCTCAGAGTTCTTAGTATAAAAATACCAACTTGGACTGTATAGAGTGCAGAGTCAACAACTGTCTCAGATGACCTGCCCTCAGACTACATTAATGTCTCTGTAAGTGCAATCTTTCACTCTGAGGGATCATAGACAGCTCCCTTTAGGTTATCTGGAAAACTCTCTTCGCACTTGACTGGATGAATTTACTCTAC
The DNA here is from genome assembly GCF_007364275.1 of Archocentrus centrarchus. Lineage (NCBI taxonomy): Eukaryota > Metazoa > Chordata > Actinopteri > Cichliformes > Cichlidae > Archocentrus > Archocentrus centrarchus. Next base: position 13,073,759 of record NC_044364.1, on the reverse strand, counting down.
AGTGTACTGCTTCAATTTCATTTCAACTTGTTGTACCAGACGTGGCCGTTCATTTGCTCAGTCATTATTCATTCACCTGGTTTATATTCAGTTTTAGGTTTTCTACACTTTAGAAGTAAAGAAGCTCCAATGAAATGTATTCTGAACTTGAAGGAAACATGCCCCACTGTGCAAAACCCTACCTACTTACTTGACAGACATATACAGTATATATAACATTTAATAAGTCTACTGTCAGGCATAGTTTGCTGCTTGCATGTGCATGTCTTTTTGTACAAGATAGCATACTTGTGACTTTGCTATGTGGGACACCTGTTGCATTGCAGCTCCGTTAATTGATATGGATGTTCATTTAAAGTCAGTTGGAACCAATGGCTAGTTAATCATTCCATGTTGCTCCAGGGTTAGTTTCTTTAGAAGGAGAGTTTGTCCCTGTCTTAAATAGATTCACACTCATTTTCCCCTCTGCCTCTCACATAAGCACCACTTTCAGAAGTGAGTTTTCTTTTTTTTTCTTTTTTTTTACCTCAGTATTGTGCATCAACAGAAGATTAAATTTAAGGAAGATCCTCATTGGTTTTCCTCATTGAAGAGCCTTCTTGGCACAATGTTGCTAGAATGGCACACTGTGACTCGTGTTGTCACAGTAGCCTTGTTGTCAGAAGCACATTTTTTGCACACGAGGGAATGATTCGCACTACCACAGGTTTATTTGCCACCCAGATGTTGATTATGTTAAGTTGCTAACAATCTCTCTCCACACACACCAGAGAAAGACAAACTTCCACAGGAATCCCAGCACAGTCAAGTGTAGGAAGAAGATTGAGCGTGTAATTCCACTCGTGTGGCAATGGCCGCATCACTGGCCAAGTTCATTTAATTAGCGACACCAGTGGATGAAGCAGTAATTAACAAAAATGAGTTGTAGAAAAGCACAGAAACGTAATGAGTGAATATGTATTAATTTCTTAGGATTTCATTGCAATGATTAATCTAAAATGTTCAGGGTTTAATACACAGAGGATTGAATGAATAAATAAATGTATTATGTCTTTCTTTCTTGTGCCTTTCTTTTTGTCATCGCAGGGCCTCAGAAGATTTTCAAAGTCACCGAGGCTTCCCCATGTGAGTTCAGTGCAAATCCAGTGTCCTTCTAATCAGGTTTAAGGTTTTCAGACTTCTTTCCTTAACATACTTTAAGATTAAGATTAAGATAGTGTTTATTTGTCACATGCACAGTTATACACAGTACAATGCACAGTGAAATGTATTTTGTACCTGCAACCATATATACACACACATATAAATAAGAAGTTATAAGTTGTAAGTTATAATAAATATACAACAGCTGGTATTGAATTCTAATATACAGCTGGCAGGCCCTTGACACAGTTGTTGTCATGCCTATCAAAATGTGGGGTCTCATCCACCCATTTTATTCTGGAATTTACTGTAATGCTAGTAAGTGCTTTGGGAGACTTGTGTAAGGACTTCCCCTACATGAAACTCACGTGGAACAGCAAGAGCAGTTCAATCCCCCGAGCTGGCTCACTAACTGGGTCAATAGCTCCTTTAATTGGAAACATTATGAGCTACTTTGCTCAGCATGTACTGTACACATCAGTCTGCTTTATTACTGTGTTATTAAAACACTATTTACAGTGTTTGCTCTGTTTTTAAAAACTGTGTAATACAGTTCTATTGGCAGAAGTGTTTATAGCATAGCCAATTCCTGACATAATTAAATGAATGTGATTAAAATACTATCAACTGTACAGTGAATTATAAATGATTGCCCTGATGGGGAGCTTTAAACCATATAAGGGGACAGATAGTTTGAATGAAACATGACTCATTCAAAAATTTCTAGACAATAACCTGAAATTTTGACTCATGGATGCCTATTTTTTTTTTCCAGTGGCAAAAACAAGCCTCTATAATCTTGCTATGGTAAAGAAGCCTTACAAAATTTCAAGGATCCAGATCCAGATGTGGAGTGACTCAAAAAGTTAACTAATTAACTAAGTTGAGCCAAAGTCCTGTCTCTGGTAAAATTATAATGCAAATCCAAATCCAAATAGGTGTTTTTATTGATCCTGCTAACAAGCAGACAAACCAAACAATCGTAAAACCTCCTTGGCAGAGTTAACTATTATCACGTTAATTTTTCATTTTATTATTTTAAGAATGCACAGTGCAGTTACTAACACTGGATTTTCTTTTTGTGCAGGAATCCAGACTTCCTTCTATTGTGGAAACCAAGAGTGATGACCCTGATGATTCCTTCCACCTCTCTCCAGCTACACGCTCCCGCCGCAACCTCCTGCTGCCCAACTTCACCAGCCCTGTTCGCCGCACCTCCCTGGGGAACCTTTTGGGGGATGAGTTACGGCAGTTCAACGCCCTGCGACGCTGCCGTTCACCAAACCTTAGCCGTGGCTTCCTCGGACAGAGCTCCCCTCAGCCGCCATCGAAAAGAGAGCACAGCACTCCTGTGCCAGCCCAGACCACAGCCTCAACTGCAACCCACGGAGAGTCAGGAGCTGAGCAAAAGCCTTCAAGCTGCTCATCCCAACTGTCACTTGTTTGGGCCACCAGATCTTAGTCCCAGGTATTAGTCACATTAATTTAGAACCCAAGTTGAAAATAAGCAAAAATCCAAAGGCTAAATTAATGTAATACAGTCCAATGCAATTTAATATCCATATATACTACGGTAACTAAAATATAAAGTTTATGTTGATACTGACTGCTATGTACGTTTTGATGTTACATAAGGAGGATGCTGGTGTGTTTCCTTCTTTTAAAAGCAGTGATTTCAGCCCAAACAGTCCACTTCAAAGCAATTTCACACTGATTTAATAAATGTTTATATATTTGCCTTCATTTTAATACAGTCATAGTATGTCTGAAAGTGTATGTAAGGTGTTGCAGTGATGGACTGACTGGAAAGCTGCATCATGTCCTTAATGCAGATAGAGTGTATCTGCATTGCATATTGCAACAGATGTCGCTGCATTTCATTACCACCCCACCTTATACTCCTGCTCCAGCTATCTGTATTCATAATGCATCGCTAAGTCATCCAGTAAGTTCTAGACATGGGTAAGCACTGGTTCACGGCGCTCAGGTGTCCACCCCTCCAGACTGAACTCTTCTCTTCATTTTGAAACCCACATGGTCGTCTGCCAGCAGCAGCTCTCATGGCACATCGCTGGGTCGTCTCCTGGCTCCAGTGATAATTGAAAAAGCTCTACTGTTACATTAACTCCGGTTTCCCTCCTCTTCACCCCCCTCTCCAGGGTTGTAGATGGCATTGAAGACAACGGGCATACGTTCCATTTCAACGTGGAGCACAGCGGGCCTAATGCCAGTGCAGAGAGAAGCAGCACCCAAGGTAAGTCACACCACCCCTGAGCTGCTAGGGTCACCTGGGTGCCAGATGGCTGGAGGTAAACTCAAGAGTTCAAACAGTGGATACCACAAGGCAGGCGTGCCTCCTTTAGGGGAAATATGAGAGCACAGCAGAATGAAATGACAGCCAGGTGTCCACAGAGTCAGAGAACATGTTAAAGGACAACTAAGGTCAAAGCAGGGCTCTGGCCTTCAGACCTCAGTGGCTACGCATGGATGCTTTCCTCCTAGGATTACTGTCAGCTTCAGTTCAGTGGAGATTCAGCTAATTTGCTTATTAAAGGAAGTGCTTTGGTAGCATAGTCTTGCACCTCACATGGGATTGTCTGTCACTTAAGCTCTGCTTTTGCTATCTCTAATTTCTGTCTACTATCCTCATCTTAGGACTTGTAGATGCTATCATATCAGACCATATAGAAAGCCAAAGCACTTTCTGCAAAGACTGCTAAACCAGGGTAAAAATAAACACTATCCAATCAAATGTGCAGCTGTATTAGATTGTGTAATTTAAAAAGGTGTCCCAAATACTGTATGTGTTGCATTACGCACTCCAGCAGAACAGCACGTTAAGCTCCCTATACACCTCAGTAAATTGCTATTACAACTGGCACATCCCACCTACGCTAGGTAGATACTCTGCCAGTATATGGATGCATATACAGTTTATGAATTTTCTATATTTATGTATAACCATAACCTAAAACATCCTCCTATTTTCTTACGAGCTTTAAAAGTAGAAAATGAGGACCCAACGAATTAAATGAAAAAAAAAAATTTGGTCTCTCTTTTTAATTTTATTTATTTATTTATTTTTTAGCAAGAATAAGCAAATATTACATATCTGGTGAGGGGGAAAGTGTATGAACCCCTAGCATTAGTTGGAAATTTGTAGGTGAAAGTGAGGTGCTTTCAATCAAGGGCTGTTTGTATTTACAAAAAAGAAATCAATTAAACTCTGATCTTCAAAGCACACTTTAGGTGGTGAGTCATGGCATGAACAAATGAGGTCTCTAGGGTCTTCAGAGAAAGAATTGCTAATGCTCCCCAGGCTATAAATACACAGTGCTGTGTTTTTTGTTTTTTGCATATTTGTCACACATTTTTCAGATCATCAAACTAATTTTAATAATAGAAAAAGGTAACCCGAGTAAATACAAAATGCCATTTTGCCATTTATTAAGGGAAAAAAAGCTATCCAAACCTACCTGGCCCTGTGTGGAAAAGAAATTGCCCCCTACACCTAATAGATTGTTGTGCAACCTTGAACGTGAACTGCAGTCAAGTTTTTGTGTAAACTGGCAATGAGTCTTTCACATCGCTGTGGAGGAATTCTGGCCCACTTGACTTTGCAGAATTGCTTTAATTCAGCCACACTGGAGGGTTTTTGAACATGAATATGGTCATACCAAAGCATCTCAGTTTAAGTCCAGACTTTGACTAGGCCATTCCAAAACCTCAAAACTTCATTTTGCTTTTTTTTTCCTCTGAGCCTTTCAGAGATGGACTTGCTGGTGTGTTTTGTCTGCTGCCTAATCTGAGTGCGCTTGAGCTTCAGGGCATAAACTGATAGCTGGACATTCTCCTTCAGGATTTTATGGTAGTGAGCAGAATTCATGGTTCCATCAATTACGGCAAGTCATTCATGTCCTGAAGCAGCAAAGCAGCCCCAAACCATCATGCTACCACCACCATGTTTGACTCTTTATGGTCTCTTTGGCATGGCAGTATTTCACTGGGCTAGTTTTATGCCAGAAGTAACGGGACTCAAACCTTCCAAAAACTTCATCTTTTGTCTTGTCAGTCCACAAATATTTTCACAAAAGTCTCGGGGATCATCAAGATGTTTTTGGCAAACGTGAGACACGCCTTTCCATTTTTTTTGGTCAGCAGTGGTTTTCTCCTTGGAACTCTCCCATGGATGCCATTTTTGCCCAGACTCTTTCTTACTGTTGAATCATGAACGCTGACCTTAACTGAGGCGAGTGAGGCCCTGCTGTCCTTCAGATGTTGTTCTGGGTTCTTTTGCGACCTCCTGGATGAGTCACCAATGAGCTCTTGGAATAATTTTGGTAGATCAGCCACTCCTGGGAAGGTTCTTCACTGTTCAAGTTTATTCCATTTGTGGATAATGGACTCCACCTGTCAGTCAGACAGACTGTGTACAATAAAGGAAACTGAAGAGCACTGATAATCTCCATGTGGGCAAGTAGCTAAGATCACTTGAAGGATGTAAAGTCCTCTCTTAGAAACAAGGCTGCTGTTCATGTTTATGAGCCCCCCCCCCTCAGGAGAACACTAAAGAACAATGGTGTGTATGAACGACTTCAAGGAAAAGCAACAGGGCTGTCTATCTGCATCAGAATACTGTTGGAAAGCTGTTTTGTGGATGAATGAGAAGCTAAAATTTCTCCATGTAGATGTGCAGGACTCATCAAATACTACTGGAAGCATCTCATTGCAGTTACTTCTGGAAATCAGAGGGTCACACCAGATACTGAATGCAAACAATTGCTTATTTTTGCCCTTCACAAAAATGTATTTTTCTATGTTTGGGATTTATTTATGTTTTTTAGGTCATCTTTATACACAAATTTAAGCATGCATGCTTACTTAAATATACAGTACCAGTCAAAAGTTTGGACAAACTCACCCATTCATATGAATGTGAGTGTATAGCTTCCTTTAGTACACATTGGAGTCACATATCATAATTTTGTTTTATATTAATAATGATAAATCCTCCTGGAGTGTGCTAAAACTCCTCCTATTTTTCATCTCCTCATTTCTCCAGACTCCACACAAAATAATCCCGCTCTGCTCCTGGAGACGGAGGAGGTCAGGCAGAGCATCAATCAACTCAACCTTAAGGTAAGCTACAGCCCCTTGACCCAAATTAAAATTGATGGCATTAGGGATAATGTAGCAGTGACTTTGAATACTCCCAGTTACAAATCAGCTTGTTCTGTGCACTCCCTCTCACTATCATACATTCTGTCTGTGACTGATTATTACACACAGGAAGCATTAATAAACAAAATCCGTTGTGTCTTTTATGTCAATATTAAAAACTGAGTTTATGTTTCAGGTTCTAGAAATAGAAGTAGTCAGTGTAGTCAAGCTGAACTTTTTTTGTTACAGAAATAAATTCATTGCATCTCATCTAACATCAGCCTGCCTGGTGTATTTAAAGGGAAATATATAGAGATGAAGCAGACTCGATTTCAACCTCTATCTCAGTTTCTCCCTGCACTCTTAATCTGAATGTAAATAGAGTGAAAGCAGGTGCAGCAGGAGTATCCAGATGGGTGCTGTCTGAAGTCAATATTAATTAATCAGCAGGGCACTTCTGCAATGCAGAGGATAGCTGGTAGTGCTGACTCAACAATCTAAAAAAATGGTGACAAACTTTCTTTACTTGTGGCCCTTTTGGCCCCCCCATCTCCATTTTGTGCTAGTTTTTGGTCACTTACCTTTGCTCATTTCCCTCATGATTTCACTGCTGCTTAAGAGAACATTTCTTCCAAGTGGAACCCAGCTATTTGGTTCTACTTTGAAGATCATCAAGGATTTATAGCTGGGCATGAGTCTGAGATTAAACTTTAAAGAGAGAAGCTGATGAATTTGTCACTCTGCTAGGGAATGACAGGGATAGAACTTTATAATTTGGTATCTCATTTTTCCCCTTATTTTTTCCAAATTTGCACATTGTGATAATAGAATATGGTGCAAGTCTTTAAATGTCGCATGTAAACTTTGAGCACTCTCTACACAGATGGGCGCATTAAACCAGGAAGTATCTGAGCTCACCAAGGGCCTGCACCACATGATCCACATCCTCCAGGCTCACGTATCTTTTCATCACTTCAGTGTCCCTTTCCCCTCGCATCCGTGCGGTGTCCAAATGGCGTCCAGTGTGCCCCAAGCCTCCAACAGTGGCATGCCTTTTAATCATGCTTCAACCTTCCACCTCCATAACGATCCTGGGAGCCACCACACCCACCAAAGTGCTCCAGCTGCTGGCCACTGGAGCTGCAGTGCAACTGGTGAAAAAGAGAGCCATCAGCGGCCTCAGTCCTGTAGTCCTCCTGCTAACTACTGTCCGTCCCTATCTGCAAATTCTTCTCCTAAGTCTGGCCCGTGTCATGGCTCTGAGAGCGTGACTACACATCTGTGGAGTAGCCCATCTCTTCTTAGCATCAGTCCAGGCTTCCATGGAGGAAGTCCAGACCTTCCATCTCATGCTGGGCATGAAGACAACAGACCCCTTGGTGCTAGTTCAACCATCATCAGTCAGTCCCAGCCCACTTTGTGCCTGCAGCCTCCCAGTGATAGTGATGAATACTCTTGCCTTTTGTCCAGTCCCCCTACAGGTATGTCCACCCACAGCCTGCTGGACACATCACCCCCTTCTTACTCCAACCCATCAAAAGCCTCAAATGAGGCCATGTGCGTCCTGATGTCCACCTCACCATCTCACACTCTCATCCAGGACACCTCAATCTTCCAAATTAAGGACTCACACGCCTCTGTCCACCCTGTACCATCCTCTCCACTCACATTAACTTGCCAGCCTTTTGGCAGTTCTGTGGATTCAGGATCATTACAATCTGATGTTCTTGAATCCCATCTCCCACTGGGTGACCCATCTGCGGTAGAGCACACCAGTCTGGAATGCCTACTGGGAAACAGGAGCTCTTTGGAAAGCAGGGATAGTGAAAGTGCATCATCACGAAGGTCCAGCATTGGTGTCCAGACTCAGAGCACCGAGCAGTCATGGTGTCTGGACCTCACAGATTAATGTTTCCACATTTCAGTGGCAGACTGGAATAAAGCAGAACTGAACAAAAAGTTAAGATGCAACTTCTTCACACAACAGTGTTTTCTGAGACTGGAACTTGTCATCGTGTGCTCTGTTTCCCCCATTTTACTTCCCAGGTTCCCTTATTAGTCAGACTTCACATAATTTACACTATTTCTATGCAAAAGCATGTCAGTTGTGCTTTATCTTGGCTTTACTGAAGTGTGTCTAAAAAAAAAAAAAAAGAAGCTCTAAGACAGTGCGTTCCAGTATATATATATATATATATATATATATATATATATATATATATATATATATATATATATATATATATATATATATATATATATATATATATATATATATATATATATATATATTTTGTATAGTTTTTCCAACATCCTCAGAGCAATTTGCAGTTGATAATACCTGTTACCTCCTTGCATGGTAAAGTTATTTATTCTTTTTCCTACGGAAAAGGTTTCCAAATTAATGTGTAAGCATTCTACATGACAACCAGTTGATTGTGTACACAGATGCTGTGTTTACATGGCAGACAAGTCAGAATGATTTGCTGTTTTAAGACACAGAGGAACAAAAATGAGACATGCTTTACTTTGCATGTAGGAAGTAGGAGTATTTGCATCACACGGCGTAGATTGTTTATTGTTTTAAATTGAATGTGTTTCTCAGTTCAGCCTTTTTTGTGAATATTTGGATTATAAGTATCTAATATCTAAATTCTACCAACCAATACACAGTACTTACTTATGATTTCAGTTAGAATTATACTAGCATCTGCTTTTAATGCAGTCTTTAAAAATCCTTCAAAATTTCCTATTTTTCCTCACTAAAGCATTAAATAGCACAAAACAATGAAAAGCAGAATAAATCTGCTTCAAGCATCTACAATAAAAAACATCATAGCTGCTCATGATTTAAACATAAATAACAGATTTAGCTTTAAAAAAAAAAAGTGGGTCCCATTAAATATTTAAACTGATCTTAATTTACAAGCTATAAATGCCTCCAAGGGGAAAAAATGAACTTATGATACTTATACAATATTCATAGTATTCAGGAACCTTTTGAATGATTTCTCTCTGGCTGACAAAATAAATATGCAGAAAATGTACAACTGTGTCCGTTGCTGTTGTGTCACACTTATCCCAGTTTATCCAAATGATATTTCTGAGACAGAAATAAGCAATGTTATGCTATACATGGCCACTTAATTACAATAAACCATCATAAGTCAGAAGACCAGCATAAGTTTCACATTTGGAAAGAAAATTTGAAAACTGGATTTATTTAATCACAGGAATAAATCTAGATACCAGGAAAAACAAAGACAGGAACTGGATTGTTTCTCACTGAGGCAAAGCTCTGAATTTTCTTGGGTACTTTTCTGTTATTTGACAGGTTTTTTTGTGATTTCCAAATCTCATAGACATATATCCGTATAAAGACTTTTATGTGCTAAGAAGAGGCTTATGTAGTCATCGGCACTATTCTCTTTACAAATTTGAATGTTTTTGGAGATTTGTCCATACTTTTCCTGTTCAGTTAGTATGCTATATTCTGATACTTACAAAAAAAAAAAGGACTAAAACCTGCACATGATAAAACTCTCTGTATTTGTTTAGTTTGTGTTGTTATTAACATGGAAATTTGCAGTGTCTGATTATTTCTTAATAATGAAGTTAAATTTGCACCCCTGAGTTTAACAAAATGAGACACAAGAGGGCTGCGGCAATTAAGCTCTGAAAGAAATAGCTTCATGCTTGATAACTTTGAAGGGAGGATTAAAAAGGAAAAACAGTGTTAAGGTGTCTTTTAGAAGGAAAGCTCTCTACAAGTTGAATAAAATTTCAGCAGAGTACAGAACAACACAAAGTCATCGGCGTGCTTTCTTCTAAGAAGAGGATTTGCAGCTGTTGTGTGTCTCATTAGTGGCTTTGAATGCAGTTGGTTTTTGGTGAGTGCCGGTTTATCCTTGTTCTACTTCCCTCTCAATCTGATTATATAAGAGAATGTACTATAACTGTATTTGTCGAAAGGGTGATGAAACTTCTCAGGAAAGAAAATTACCAAAAAAAAAAAAAAAAGTCCTCATTCCTGATTGGAGCAGTGCAGAGTAAAGCTTCATATCTGTATTTTCATGTAAGTTTTATGTCATCTGCTTTACTTTTTCAATGGCACACGCATTAGTAAACACAAACATTTGTGATACGCCTTTATTTAAGTTTGTTTCATGTTCACAGGCTCAATATTAACATACTAACAGAAGACAGGCACAGACTGTACAGACTGTTGTTCTAAAGCAAAAGTTCAGGAAAATCTGTTGACAAACATCTGAATATTACATAATTCCTTCAATACCGTACTGAGCACTTCCTGTAAGTCAGTGGTGTCAGTGTGTGTTTTCTCAACATCCATGTTTGGCTTTTGTATTGATTTTTTAAGGTAAAATTGTGGCTTTGAAAATGCTTTATCACACGATTTATTTCTTCTTCCAGGTGAAGCTCTGAAGTGTAACTGTGGAGGTCTGTGCCACTGTTCACCCTCTGTGGAGACCTGCTCTGATTTTAACAATGTCTGCGCCAGTGTCATCATCTATGCAGGATCTAGTAAGTAAAGGTCCTCATTTGGTTTACTGTGCAGACCAAAAGAAAAGAGAAAACTGTAATTTGTTAGAGGAGAGGATTTCATACAACCTTCTTTTCCTTGTTTCCACAGCTCCCAGATACTTCCAGGGTTGCATGAAGTCACCTGACTGCAGGATAATGAATCAGCCTGGTGTATTATCTGCTACTTGCTGCACAACTGATCTGTGCAACAGATACATGCTTATAAACATGTATTCTTTTTCCTTAAATGAAAATTTCCTTCATAACTACTTGACATTTTCTGGCAAATTGAACTTTTAGTTAAATGGTTTATGGAAAGCTAACTGGGTTTCATACACAGATGGCCAACACAGTGCATAAGGATGAGTTTATTTCAATTCTCACACTAAGAACCATGTTCCCCAGTGGAGTCACAGCAGGGGGTTGGTGGATGACCAGGACATAATTGTGGAGTTAAAACTAGGTTGGATGGATGTGATTTATGTAGGGAATTTTTAAATAATGCTTTAATGATCCTGTCCTGGTGATAGATTTAGCAAAAGGTCACTTTGAATCTGTTTTTTATTATTTTGTTATTGTCATGGGTTCTTGGGAAAATGCATGGAAGTGCTGTTATGTAAGAAAGAAGGCAACAGATGTGTGTAAGAAAACTGGTGAACTAATCTGCAGCCCTCTAAAGGCTGAAACAACTAAACAAAGAAAATGATTAAAACGGAAATGAACTGCAAAAACATAGAATGTGTGCATATGTGTTGTTATGTAGTTCACATAAATACATACAGAAAAGTATACCAAAACAGTAATGCAAAAAGTAGGAGGTGATATATACAGTACAGCAAAAATAAGGAGTTCGTATGATGTCCAACAATACAGCTCGTGTACAGCATGTTATTTTCAGGACTCTGTGTTATGCGTTTTACTTTAAAAAATCATTTTCTAATATATCTCTATATTTAATTAGTTAACACCAGAGGATTTTTTAAGTGGTTTGCTTGCTTGGATCAAGTGGAGATCATGAGTTTAGTGGGATAGAAACTGCAAATGAAAGACCAGAGGTAAATTTTTATCACATGCAATCATGTTTAAATATGACAGGTGTGAACAATATGGAGGCCCTTTCTTAGTAATGTTGATTAAATGGTTTTTCACATTATTATGACTACAGAGCTTATGCGGCCTACAATCTTCAACTGTGAGTTTCAGTCTGTGTAGGTTCTCAGTCATCCAGGTCGTAGTAGTCTCTGGAGCTTGGAAAAAGGGTGACTGGACTTCTTTTTGTTTCTTGAAGACGTTTCCCCTCTCAACCGAAAGGCTTCTTCAGTTCTCAAACGGGTTTTAAATACCTGGGTGGAGAGACCCAGGTATTTAAACCCCATTGGGCGTAGTCCCCTGGAGGTGGTTATGACTGTCTATTGTTCATGTGCATAATCACATGCGCCAAGGTGTGAAAGGAGGTGCGGGTCATTACAATCGGTGGTTTCAGATTAAACCTATTTGGGACTTCACTCCATTGTTTGATGTGATCTATTGAGGTCACTCGAACAAAGGTGTGAATGTGGGTTGAGACGTCTGGAAAGGGAGCTCAGGATCGGACTGTAAACGGGGGGGAAAGTTGGTAATGTAATCCACCTCCTCTTATCAATGATGGTTGTTCACATTGGACGTAGGTGGCTTCTTTTACTCTCTTTCCTTTTACTCCTCTTTCAAACCATTAGATGAATTGAAAGAGGAGTAAAGAAGCGATCCTGAGCTTCCTTCTGAGACATCTCAACCCACATTCACAACTTTGTTCGAGTGACTCAACAGATCACATGAAAAAATGAGTGAAGTCCCAAATAGGTTTAATCTGAAACCACGATTGTAATGACCCACGCCTCCTTTCACACCTTGGCGCATGTGATTGTGCACATGAACAATAGACAGTCATAACCACCTCCAGGGGACTACGCCCAATGGGGTTTAAATACCTGGGTCTCTCCACCCAGGTATTTAAAACCCGTTTGAGAACTGAAGACAGCCTTTCGGTGAGAGGGGAAACGTCCTTCAAGAAACAAAAAGAAGTCCAGTCGTCCTTTTTCAAAGCTCCAGAGACAACTGTGAGTTTCCTAATTTTTTATTTAAATGTCCCAATTCCACATTACTGCTTCTTTCTACACTTTTTTTTAAACTTTCTTAATTTTCCACTTTGTTTCACAAATGTTTTTTCTTCATCTGTTTATGTTGTAAACAGCTCTCTAAAGGTTTACTCTACTGGAAATATTCAGGAACACGGTGATACAAAAATGTCCTGTAGATGAAGTCTGGTGTTTACAAGATCAATAATGAATCTTCAAGCTAAGAAAACTCTTCATATTTGAAGAGATTTAATCATTTTTTACAGTTGCATATAATTTACTAACCTGTTTCTTTAGGTTTTTTAAATTATTTAAAATGTTGGTTCAAATTGGCAGGTTGTGTTTTCCAGATGTCTTCATATTGGGAAAAAAAAAACATCTGAATTACTCAGACCTGTTGATGTCCACAGTGGCACAGCATATGTGGTTTTACAACAACACAATTAAAAATATTTGCACATTCTCCTGATGACTCAGTGGTGTCACAGTGTGTTTTCCTGGCATCACTGTCTGATCTTCATATGTCACTCTGCGTGTGTAAAACCCAGATGATGTTTCTGAGTTAATGATACACTGGATTTGCATCGATTGCACAACAAGACCAAATAAAAAGGAGGCTGGAAACCTGACTGACACACATTTAATCATTGATCGTTGCAATGTTTGTTCTTCAATATGTGGATTATGGAGTTTGATCTTCTCATTTTATTCC